>NC_135554.1:22415591-22715591 GCF_964340395.1 Glandiceps talaboti
TATGGCACTATTTCTAGTTTCCTATATTTGTATTTCTTAAGATCTCTTCATAACCAGGTGATTTTACATCTATTTGTGGCACTATTTCTAGTTTCCTATATTTGTATTTCTTAAGATCTCTTCATAACCAGGTGATTTTACATCTATTTGTGGCACTATTTCTAGTTTCCTATATTTGTATTTCTTAAGATCTCTTCATAACCAGGTGATTTTACATCTATTTGTGCCACTATTTCTAGTTTCCTACATTTGTATTTCTTAAGATCTCTTCATAACCAGGTGATTTTACATCTATTTATGGCACTATTTCTAGTTTCCTATATTTGTATTTCTTAAGATCTCTTCATAACCAGGTGATTTTACATCTATTTGTGGCACTATTTCTGGTTTCCTATATTTGTATTTCTTAAGATCTCTTCATAACCAGGTGATTTTACATCTATTTGTGCCACTATTTCTAGTTTCCTACATTTGTATTTCTTAAGATCTCTTCATAACCAGGTGATTTTACATCTATTTATGGCACTATTTCTAGTTTCCTATATTTGTATTTGTTAAGATCTCTTCATAACCAGGTGATTTTATATCTATTTGTGGCACTATTTCTAGTTTCCTATATTTGTATTTCTTAAGATCTCTTCATAACCAGGTGATTTTACATCTATTTGTGGCACTATTTCTAGTTTCCTATATTTGTATTTGTTAAGATCTCTTCATAACCAGGTGATTTTATATCTATTTGTGGCACTATTTCTAGTTTCCTATATTTGTATTTCTTAAGATCTCTTCATAACCAGGTGATTTTACATCTATTTGTGGCACTATTTCTAGTTTCCTATATTTGTATTTCTTAAGATCTCTTCATAACCAGGTGATTTTATATCTATTTATGGCACTATTTCTAGTTTCCTATATTTGTATTTGTTAAGATCTCTTCATAACCAGGTGATTTTACATCTATTTGTGGCACTATTTCTAGTTTCCTATATTTGTATTTCTTAAGATCTCTTCATAACCAGGTGATTTTATATCTATTTATGGCACTATTTCTAGTTTCCTATATTTGTATTTGTTAAGATCTCTTCATAACCAGGTGATTTTACATCTATTTATGGCACTATTTCTAGTTTCCTATATTTGTATTTGTTAAGATCTCTTCATAACCAGGTGATTTTATATCTATTTGTGGCACTATTTCTAGTTTCCTATATTTGTATTTCTTAAGATCTCTTCATAACCAGGTGATTTTACATCTATTTGTGGCACTATTTCTAGTTTCCTATATTTGTATTTGTTAAGATCTCTTCATAACCAGGTGATTTTATATCTATTTGTGGCACTATTTCTAGTTTCCTATATTTGTATTTCTTAAGATCTCTTCATAACCAGGTGATTTTACATCTATTTGTGGCACTATTTCTAGTTTCCTATATTTGTATTTCTTAAGATCTCTTCATAACCAGGTGATTTTATATCTATTTATGGCACTATTTCTAGTTTCCTATATTTGTATTTGTTAAGATCTCTTCATAACCAGGTGATTTTACATCTATTTGTGGCACTATTTCTAGTTTCCTATATTTGTATTTCTTAAGATCTCTTCATAACCAGGTGATTTTATATCTATTTATGGCACTATTTCTAGTTTCCTATATTTGTATTTGTTAAGATCTCTTCATAACCAGGTGATTTTATATCTATTTATGGCACTATTTCTAGTTTCCTATATTTGTATTTCTTAAGATCTCTTCATAACCAGGTGATTTTATATCTATTTATGGCACTATTTCTAGTTTCCTATATTTGTATTTCTTAAGATCTCTTCATAACCAGGTGATTTTATATCTATTTATGGCACTATTTCTAGTTTCCTATATTTGTATTTCTTAAGATCTCTTCATAACCAGGTGATTTTATATCTATTTATGGCACTATTTCTAGTTTCCTATATTTGTATTTGTTAAGATCTCTTCATAACCAGGTGATTTTACATCTATTTGTGGCACTATTTCTAGTTTCCTATTATTGTATTTCTTAAGATCTCTTCATAACCAGGTGATTTTATATCTATTTATGGCACTATTTCTAGTTTCCTATATTTGTATTTGTTAAGATCTCTTCATAACCAGGTGATTTTACATCTATTTGTGGCACTATTTCTAGTTTCCTATATTTGTATTTCTTAAGATCTCTTCATAACCAGGTGATTTTACATCTATTTATGGCACTATTTCTAGTTTCCTATATTTGTATTTCTTAAGATCTCTTCATAACCAGGTGATTTTATATCTATTTATGGCACTATTTCTAGTTTCCTATATTTGTATTTGTTAAGATCTCTTCATAACCAGGTGATTTTACATCTATTTGTGGCACTATTTCTAGTTTCCTATATTTGTATTTCTTAAGATCTCTTCATAACCAGGTGATTTTACATCTATTTATGGCACTATTTCTAGTTTCCTATATTTGTATTTGTTAAGATCTCTTCATAACCAGGTGATTTTATATCTATTTATGGCACTATTTCTAGTTTCCTATATTTGTATTTGTTAAGATCTCTTCATAACCAGGTGATTTTACATCTATTTGTGGCACTATTTCTAGTTTCCTATATTTGTATTTCTTAAGATCTCTTCATAACCAGGTGATTTTACATCTATTTATGGCACTATTTCTAGTTTCCTATATTTGTATTTCTTAAGATCTCTTCATAACCAGGTGATTTTATATCTATTTATGGCACTATTTCTGGTTTCCTACATTTGTATTTCTTAAGATCTCTTCATAACCAGGTGATTTTACATCTATTTATGGCACTATTTCTAGTTTCCTATATTTGTATTTGTTAAGATCTCTTCATAACCAGGTGATTTTACATCTATTTATGGCACTATTTCTAGTTTCCTATATTTGTATTTGTTAAGATCTCTTCATAACCAGGTGACTATACATCTCAAAATGACCAAGGCTTCATAAAATGAGTGTCGTGTTTAAAACTGACTCGCTCTCAAGGCAACTGATACCACAATTAGGAAATAACACAACTTAATTAAGACATACAACAACTCATAGTAACACACCTGGAAGCTGATGATGCGACATCAGCAGAGAATTAGGGATTCGATTTCTTTACTGCGTGGGTAAAACAAGGTCTATATTTTACTATATAGATCCAGCATCCATGAACATTTATTCTTGTAGAAATACCTATCTACCATAGTGCATTATGGGTAAATCTATTAACATGGTGTATCATGGGTAAATCTATATACTGTGGTGCATCATGGTAAATATATATATACCAAGGTGCACCAGCGGTAAAGGTATATCCCAAAGTGCATCTTGGATATATACATATATATACCACGGTGCATCATGGGTTACTCTATATACCATGATGCACCAGGGGTAAAGTTATATACCACTGCACTATTTGTAAACCTATATACCATGGAGCACCATGGGTGAATCTATATATCATGTTGCATCATGGGTAAAGGTATATATCATGATACATGATGGGAACTAACCTTTAAATCAGATTGTTGTCCCTGTAGAATCAGTAATATAAGATGACCCTGTAGTAGTAATGTACCGGTTAGTTTCAGCTCGGCCACCCAGCTAGTGATAATCTTGATGTATTTTTGTTGTGCTCTCATATGATCAATATGCAATATGGAAATCCAGGTTGGTTCTACAACAAACAAACAAACAGTATGCAAATGATATCAATTGTGGTGGGGGGGGGGGGGGGGGGGTACTAATAGGATACATTTTCCAGGCAATGTTTCTCATGGCCTGATCTACAGCATTGAAAACAAAGCCATTACAAAAACATCCTCTAGTGTATATTAAAATGTATGATTTGATTCCCTCTAAAATGTTATGATCCGAGTAGAACAGTTCATTGCTTCACGGTAAATTTCACAATAAAATTTATGTACAAAACTGTGTGTAAAATTAGCCAACCTTTTACTCAATTACTGCAGAAATATATTACCTGTGAGTTATCTTATGCAAATTTGATCAAGACTTGTACAGCATACATTTTTTGTCTGCAGACATTTAAATTTTAAGTTAAATTCATGTTTTTTTTCAATATTGTTTTTGTAACCGCCCAACTTTTAATTCAGATTGCAATCACAAAAACTTTATTTTTTCACTGATGTTTTACTTTTTCTCTAAAAATTTGGGCTACAATCAAAATAATCTGACCAAAGTTCTCATTTTCTCAAGTCACAATTAAAATATTATGACTTGAAATGTTTATTCAAAAAAGCTAGGAAGATAACCCAATTTGACCTTGAAGACTTTAAAGGTCAAAGGGTCAAGGTCTTAAAAGAAAGCTCATATTTGATATTATGGGTGTAGGCACTTGAATGGAGTCACTATCTTTTATACCTCCAAAGATATGATACATATTGAAATTTAACAACAAATATGGCTGCCATTCATCCATATTTGATTCAGTCACAAAATGACGTGCATATGTCTCACATAGCATGTTATCTTTGTGCCAGGTTTGGTTGAAATCGGTTGATGCTTACTAGAGATATGAGAGTGAATGCACAGGAGGACAGAGGGATGAACAGACAGACAGACAGACAGACAGAACCCAATGTAATAGCCTGCTCAGGGCTAAAAATCTTCACTAATGTCTTCTATATTGATGTCAAAATTGATGTCAAAAACACAATCACATTGATCAAAGTTTTGTTTTGAAGTGGAAATATTGCTAAATTCTGAAATATAAGCCTGGAAAGACAAAGACAAAGTCAAAGTCAAAGTCAAGTTCATTTCTATGCCATACAAGGCCTTAGCAAATGTAGTAAAGGCAAACAACTTCTGTGCTTATTCAGTTAAAATAAATCCAGTGCCAAAAAAACCACACAACTACAGTACTTCTTTTTTATTTTATCATGAACATGAAATCTCCCTTGCAGAGGTTGAAGTAAAATGTTGTAACGTATTATTGTAGTTTTTATGTCTGAAAACACAAACAAAATCATTCAATACAAGAAAAACACTGTCAAAACATATTTAGAAGTAGAGCCATGCTTACATCTTGATATGGTCATTTGTTATTGTTCATACTGAGCAATATCAATTCCTATCCTCAATTCCAAGAAACGATAGCATCAGATTGAAAATACGACTCATATTTCATTTCTTATCATCCAACTTGTTTTCTTTTCTGACTATCACTAGATCTCTCTATGCTAGGGGTTACCATTCACTCAATAAAAACAACAATCTTAAATTTCTAGAATTAAAAGTTCGCAGTCAGATGTATTTCATATTACTGATATCTTAGATTTAGGTCACTTCACATGATTAACCCATTCAGTACTGAAAACTTTGCCGCCAAAATTATTTGAACAAAATTTTTGTTTTTATGTAAGTTTTTGGCATATATCAGCTTCATTTTAGACTGGAATTAAAGAAATGTTATTTCGTAATAAAGTAATATTATTATAACTATGAAAATGTTCACATAAATTGGGTCCCAAAATTATTTAAAACTCGTCTCCAGTCATGAAAGGGTTAACATGTGGTCCTCAAGTATGTATTACATAGAAAATCATTGCCTCAACTCTAAAACCTAGTCGTAAATTTCAAGAATTAATTAAAACTTTTTAGTCCGATATGTTCATGATTACAACTATTTCATATGTTGTTTATTTCACATAATTAAGTATAATGCGTTTTCGTTTAAGGGGAAAATAATTACATCAACTCTACAAAGAAAAAATTTAAATTTTTAGAATTAGGATCAGATTTGCTCTGTACTCCTGCATATCTCAAATTCTGTTAATTAGTAACGAAGTACAGTGGTGTTTAATTCATTTGAAAATTATTGAATATAAATTTCTGATATCAAAAATTTTCAGTCAGGTTCGCTCACTACTATCATTAGAAACAGTACTGATAAAGACAAAATGAAAACATACGGATTGTTTAAAACAATGTTTGGTTTTGAGAACATTCTTCTGCAAATTAAAAATCCTGTTTGTAGAAAACTAGTGACTAAATTTAGAATTTCGGATTATAATATTCAAATTGAGTTGGGTGAATCTACTCGTAAAATTCCTGAAGATGAAAGATTCCGTAAATTTTGTCAAAATATGGTAGATGAATTATTTCGTCATTTAATTCTTTGTTCTTATTATACAAATAAAAGAAAGGTACTTTTTTCTTCTCTGTCATTAAATAATTCAAATTTTCATTCCTTATATGACAAAAGTAAATTTTTGCATATTTTGACCTCAGATGATAAACTTCCTCTTGGAAAATTTCTTGTTGATGAAAACAGTCCTCCAGCAGTTGGCTAAATGACTGTATTGTACTCACTTTATTTCTGTATGTTATTTTTGTATGCTTTACTATGCTATGCAATAAAGATTGACTGATTGACTGATTGATTGATTGATTGATTGATTGATTGAATGATTGATTGATTGATTGATTGATTGATTGATTGATTGATTGATTGATTAAATGATTGATCATTATTTCATACTTTATTCATTCACTTAACATATGTAACACATACAGTGTGATTTAAATGGGAAATTATTGAATTCAAATGTCTCAAATTAAAATTTTTCAGTCAGAGTTGCTGATCACTCCCACTATTTCATACTTTGTTCACTTAACATGAAAAACACGTACGGTGACTTTTAAAATGGGGCAATTATTGCATCTACTCTAAACAGACAGATTGGCAGCAAATTGAAGAGTTAAAGGTACAACAGAGTTATTTCTATAACCCAGTGATTTGTAATAGATCAGCTCAATATAACAATCTGTCAGCCGGCTATGATGTGTGTGTGTGTGTGGGTGGGTGGGCTCAGCTTCTCTCAGCAGAGTTCACTTCCTGCTCTACATTCAACCCAATTCCTTCAATCTCAACAATCTCCCTTCATATATATTGAAAAACATCACAACAACGTTATCACGGAGCAGCAATTAATGTCTGCCTCTCCAAAAATGATGAGTTCCCTATATTTTATGTCATTTATATCGCTAATAGTTTACTGTAGGTGTTTGGCACGGGTTCATAAATGAAATAGCTAGTTTTAATGCAAGGACACTTTGGAGGATATCAGTGCAGTTCTCAACCTACTCAAACACTACAAACAGGCAAACTTTTTGACTCTGTTTAATACTTTCTTGACATATAAAATGTAATTCATTGCAAGTCATCTTACATTTAAACCTCCAACTATAAAGGTCAGCAGAGCTAAAGTATATTAGTTCATGAATATCAATTGATTTTTATAATGTTATGGTGACATATCCATGTATTTTTTACAGCAACGCTACAACTGAAAAATGAATGTAGCGCAACAAAATAATTCATTAAGTTTTTTTTCTATTTTTGTCCCTTTTTTTCATAAAAAATAAGTCAAAAGTCAACACAACACTTTAGTCTTTAGATTAAGAATGTAAGTCTGTGTTGTAACTAAAAACTATGGTGACCTGGACCTGTCCATTTTTTGAAACTGTTTTATATATTTAAATGACTACTACATATTGAACGCTATGAGGTGTATTGAATCATCATCCATAGGTGAACGAGCTCTCCACTGTACACATAAATGGAAAGAAAATGTAAGGAATTTGTATTTTACCATACAGACCCAAAAATCAATTGTGCTTCTATCACCCTAACATCTTGAATTTGCACATAAAATGTAATCATTCACAAGACATGCAGTGAAATAACACGTGGCGATGGCCAGCTGTGACTGAAAGTGTGTGACCTGGCTTGCACCTCAGTATTGAATACTGTATGAGCACTACCATATATGGGTATCAAGGCAAATCAAACTAACCTGGAACCGCATTCAAAACAGAGGTTTCTTTCAAGATTTAAACCCCTCTCTACACTACCTAAGGATAACACCGACCACTAATTTACACAGGTACAATGTCTTTTGATGAGTAACTGTAAAAAAAAAAGTCTCAGTTGCAGATAGCGCAGGTTTGAAATTACCATGGTTACAGTAATAAACTTGTCACTGAATAAGCTATCATGAAACCAGCCATATTATCCATCTGATTTATTTTTTGAGGGGGGGGGGGAGTATCTAACATCAAAGAAAGAATATTTCATCTCCATTTTCAATACGATAAATAAATGTAACATATAAATTAAAGTACACATTTAAGAGACTCTGAGGGGGCAGTAACACCATATTTTTAATTAAATTTCTGATAGAAAAGTAGCTGGTACACTATAATAAAATTACCTTTGTTAGTTCAATATTTACTAGTTTATTTATTTATTTGGTTGCTATTCATTCTGAAAACTTGCCAATTACTAGCAGTGTATAGAGTAAAATACAAAAGTCATTGTTCAAAACATCCAGCATTTTTAATCTCTATAAACAGTTTGCTATCAAATAGGTATTTTTGTTCACGATACAATCATGATAAACTACCACCTCATTCCCCCAAAGCTTTTTTCGTATGTAAGTCATTGTCACAATTCCACACGGAAATTTAGCGGGACTGTCCATGTACTTGGACAGAATAGTAGTATTGGCCTGTAGTCATCTGTCAGGTTTGTCACTTTACACTGTCTTGTGGAACAACATCCCAGACAATATTAGTAGCACTCCAGTTAGAGAAAGATTCACAAAAGAGTACAAAAATTTGATTCTGGATCAAACATTTCACTTGATAATGTTTTAATTTTCCACATATTACAAGCTCCCTATCTTCATTCTTTTGTACATCATGATGTTGGACATTTATTCCAACGAGACTCTGTGACTGTCACGTAATATTTTCATCATGTTATTAGCATTGTGAAAATTCCAGTGGCTAGACTAGATTAGTTCATGAGTAACTATTTTCTAGCCGCTCACATACTTTTAAGAAATAGAGTTTATATTGAATGCTAAAATGTTAAATGTTTCAATTTCTGTTCAAATTAGACCCTCCCTAGTTAATATACTTCCAAGTTGAAACCCTGCTATTCACAGACAATGGGTATCTAAGACCCTATCTAATTAATACTGTAAAAGTTAACACCTTGTTATTCTTGTTCCTCAGTGTAAGCTCCTCCCTAGCAATTTAAATCATATCAGTATAAATAATTTCACTTTTATGAAGTATAGGTCCTGAATATGTACTCTTCCCTTCCTCCTTGTAGATGCTACACTTCTCAAACCCACGAGGGCAGGCCATACAAGATATCTTAAAAATTTTTCAATTTTTACAATTATCCATCATAAATCAATATTACCTCAGAACTTTGTTGTTGTTTTTTAATTTCTTGTCCAATATTACCTTCCCACCTTTCTCTGTGATCTATCTTCAATTATAATTTACTGTTGAAATCACCCTCAAAGTACTTTTTCGACATGACTGTCTCACACAGAAAATCATTGAATATTCTACAGGGGAAACTCTCCTTTCCATGTGACTCTCTCATGGATTCTACTCATGGACGGTACACTCCCTAGGGAGTGAGGATGTATAAAGAGCCATTTGCACTGTTATGTTATAGATCTGCGGCAGATGTAATAACTGTAAAGCGCTTTGAGCATAGTGTTGCAAAGTGCAATATAGAAACTAACATTATTATTATTACCATTATTACTTCACATTGAAATAACAATATTCAGTTGAACCAAGTTTTTCATGACATTAACTTTTTTTATTTAAATTATTCCTTTGCACATGGACATGCAATAAACATACATTTTCACCTTGGAATTTTGATCAAAAATCAATTTGAAAGTGAACTATTTGACAACAACAAAAATAGTCCAAAAAAAATCCATGCCATCATTCAAGATTGAGGGCAGCATTTACAATCCATATACTCATAGAGAAGAATGACAAAACTCTTATTGTGATGTTATTATTCTCTGATTCAACTGCAATATTTTGTGCAAAAAACTACACTAACATTTACATATTCAGGTTATGGCCTATTTATGTGTGTGCGTGGGGGGGGGGGCAGATATCATTTGCTTGTTCATCAGTGATTGGCTCTGCAAGTGTCTTCACTCAAGTAGCAATTAATGTAGGGAGGTTTATTTCTATGTTTGCCCCCTCCCCCAGATCTACAGATCGTATGGGCTGGACAAAGACAAAAAAAGATTGATGTGGGGGTATTTAAGTCACTAGTGATGTGCACTGACCAGAAACAATTCTGTTTTTTTTGGCCTTTACACTACACGACATTCATAAAATACTCAATCACGTTGTTCCTGGATTACACGAGAATGAACTTTCCAAAGACATATAATATTTCAAAGTCTGACACTAAAGAGACAGAGTCTTGTCACTTTTTATATTTTATGTATATCGTTCATCTTTGTTTCAAAATAAAAAGCCGCTTATTTTTTTTTTTTACCACTTATTATAACATGTCTAAACATTAGTAGAAATCTTATAGGCTACTGTAATACTGTATTTACATATGAAATCTTTTCTCATATATCATTATATTTTTAAAGTTTGACCCTAACTCAAATCGTATGAGGAACTGTGCACATCTTGAAGAGCACGGTTTATACACTTTAAGTCAAATAAAATTCCAGGACTTTTTCCAGGACTTTTTCAGGAATATTCAATCAACTTTGGTCATTGACTAGGGACACACACACTCCTGCTTTTTAAAGTGGCCCATATGGATGAGAATTAGGTATTTATTTTGGATTTTTTTTAATTTATAAAACAATTTTATCATGGCATCCTACTTGAAAAATCTATGAGAAAAACATACACCAAGTCTGTGTTTGTAATTCAATACATTACAAAAAGCTAAAAAATGTGTAAAAAAAAACACCACGCATTTTACACATATCAATCTGTTGCAATTTAAAAAACAATGGATTGTATGCTCCCCAGGGAGTTGGGGAAGTATAAAGGGCTGAGGTGCCGCTATAGATCTGTGCCAGGGTAATATTGTAAAGTTCTTTGAGCACAGAGATATACAGAGCCATACCAGGAATAACAAGCCTTCATTGAAGACACCCCCCCCCCCCCATGGTGTGTTTTATAATAAAGTTTTGTGCAAATTTAAATGGTGTCTATACAAAACTCTGTCATGCATGAATGGACAGACGGACACACAGACAAACTAACACAGTCAGAACCTATCGTATAACCCACTCTGAGCAGTACCCTTTGGGAGCTAATAACTGTTACGTGAACACTGTGCAACCATCACGACATCAATTATGGGGTGGAACTTTATAACATATGTAATACCATTCTCATTTATAAACATATACTTACCTTCATTACTTGTACTTGTTTGATTTGGATCACTACATCTTGTGACATAATCCCATATGTGTTGTGACACCCACATGGTCAAGTCCAGTATCATGTACTCATTTCGTAACGATTCGGCATAATCTAATAAATCAGTTCGTAAGTGAGTTGTTTGTTGTCGATTCAATGCTTGACAATTGACGGAGATTGTTGGCAAAGTACTTGGATACTCTCCTCGAAGAATGTACGTCAATGTCACTTTTAAGTTATCTTCATCATCTCCTTGACCACTGTGTGTTGCACATCTTTTACCTCCTTGACCACTGGTGTCTGCTGCATAGCTTCTACCTCCTTCACCACTGGTGTCTGCTGCACATCTTTTACACATAATACAAATTGAGAAGGAGTATTCTGTATTACCACTCTCTCTTTCTGAAATATAGCAAAGATTAATCTGAAAATTAATATCAAACTAAAAGCATACATATCAATTCTATTTCAAGTTATGATACATGACAGACTGTTTTGAACACAGAATGTGCCACGGAAGTAAACCCTTTAAACTTTGACTGTTACTTTTGTCAAGAAAATGCCAACCTATTCTCAGTTCAAATAAAAACAGCCATAACCAATACTTTCAAAGAACAAAGAAGGAAAAATAACGAGAACATCAATGACATTTCTACCAAACTCGAGATTGCACGTAACTACCTAGTGCTGTAAGTATGGAAGCGCAAAGCTTAGGCCGCTGTGGTCTGTGCGATACTTCATCAATCACAGTCCCTCTGCATTCGTGACTTGTGAAGTTAATTTTGAAGTTGATTATGTCGTCAGAACACAACCTACATGTACACGTAATCTGTAACCCACAATAAAATTTTTTGCCATCTATCTAACAATTTTTGGTGTTTTCAAATTTACTTAACGTTCGACCAAATGCCGGTGCTAGTGTACATGTGCAACTGTACATCTAGTACCTTGTACAAATGATATATGCAAGTTAGTTCGTACTCCAGATTACAATTTGAACTACAAATTGTCACTGTGTAACAGTGTTTGGATGGTGTTGGAACAGGTCCCTCAAAATATAATTTTCTCATGCCCTGCATAATTTTTAGATCTATAGACTGGGTGTCTGGCTGTACGTACACACTGGGGAAAAAAATGTAGCAGAAACTGTCACTTGGAAAAAATATAACATGGGACCACAAGCTACTCTTTGGATTAGGCAAGACCTACATGTAACTGATATGTGTGAACAACCACTTATATTTTGATAAACTACCTGAGTCGGATTTACCAAATGCTCCTCCCAGATAAACAAACGTATTCCATTGCACATGTGCAGACCTACTTCCATAGCATGGGCACCTAGCCTGGTTGCACCTTACAAACATACATTTTTAAATAGAGTTTTATTGAACAAAGTAGCAGCAAAGGTTTAAAGGGTTCATTTCCAAGGCACATTCTAACTTAAACCAAGATATAGTCCTCATGAAAACTGACTCTGAAGAGCTGGCGCCGTATACACCATAACTTTCTCTGTTTCTTGCAACCATATAACCAAATATGGTAAAAATCTGTGAAATATGCTAATCATCAGGAAATTTATTTTGAAACCTTTGTTTGACAAATACAAAATATAGTACTTTTCCTTTCATGTAAAAAAAATACGCAACATTTTTCAGTTTATTTACATATTTTGAGTGTGTGTGTGTGTGTGTGCGTGCGTGCGTGCGTGCATGCGTGTATGTGTGTGTGCCAAGAAAATGTGATGCCTCTTGTTTCGATGAAAAATCTAGGGCCGGCATGTGGCCTTGTAGGTGGGTGGAGATTTTGTTTCTCTGTATGTACGTAAGCTGATTACATTACTCGTGACACTTCTTAGTCTAACAATCAGCAAGTAAAAACTTCAGACTTTTATATAGGACTATCAAAATATCAAATCTTTTTTCTTCCCCATTCAAAATGTGTTCACTGCTAGCTTTCATATTCGACATTTTTCAGGCTCCTGACAGGTGGGCAGGGAAGGGTAACAACTGTATCATACTCACCCCTATCATTCATTTACGACCTGATTACACAGACAGTCAAGTCAGTTTTTCTGAGAACAGCAGTTTAGTTTCTATTGACTTAGGTATCAAGTGACAGCTGATAATGCACGCTGTAAGGCAGATTTAGGACAACGTGTTGTTTGGAGAAGGTGACAGGAATGCTACCTATTAAAAGTACAAGAAATATTAAAAGATAAAATCTTCATCTCATTTTATAACACAGTGTTAACTGGAGTAAATAACCATGATATGACTAGCTTAGGTGTAAAAAAAAAAATTGTGCGGTTCCGATTACATTCAATTTTAAAATAGGTGGGGTAGGTAGATTTTTTCTTTTCTTTTATTTTATCTTTTTTTCATGCGTGAGTGTCTAGTCTAGTTCAGGTTTTCCATTGTTTTCCAAATGGTCTCTGTATTGTTTATTTCTTCTTATCAGATGTACAGGCTTTGGCCTTAGCTAGAATAGAATAGCCTACCTGTAGACTTGAAGGACTAACACTACTATACTATTTCTGCTATTCTAACTGTAGCCTACCTATAGACTTGAAGGACTAACACTACTACACTATTTCTGCTATCCTAACTGTAGCTTACCTATAGACTTGAAGGACTAACACTACTACACTATTTCTGCTATCCTAACTGTAGCTTACTTACAGACTTGACGGACAGTCACGTGTTCGATTTTTCTCACTTTTTGCTGCCGAATGCAAATAGTGCCTACGTAGCAATGCCTAATATGGCGGCCGCTATAGATATGTATGTTGACCTTCGACATTATGCTAATATATTGAACGAAGTAAATCCGGAAGACAGAGTTTTTCACTCGACAATTTCTAGACAGTAATAACGATGATGATGGAGAATTTTACGTTTTTGAGGGAGTAAATTTTTTCCTACTAGAACGTATCGAAAACCCTCCCGATGACTTCGACTTTTGGACTGGCGTCGACAATGGCGGGTCCCGCGATCGCACGATCCTGCCGATGTCAAACCACAGATGCCAATGCCGTACGATTACTCCTACGTGTTGGTTTACATCATGAACTGATAAAGACGTTACGGCAGGATCATGTGGCAGATCTACATTGTTGTCTTTCGTCAGGTTTTTGTTAACAAACCAAGTGTTAGATATAATCGTCCGTGAGACGTATCGTTATGCTGCTAGACTCACATGTACATGTATGCAGTATTTGTATATGCAAATTTGCTTGTATTTACTGTAAACATCGACGGACTGTACTTGATTTTATGATAAATATTTTACCCAACACCCATACTATCTGTCTATTAATTTTACAGCTAATTTCCAATTGTAATCCTTGTATTGATCAAAAAACTAAATTTCACATGCTTTTTCGACCAAAAATGTGTGTTTTATACCAATTTTCCCCATTTTCTTGGTAAAGTTACTGACCATACATTCATGTAAATTAAAATTCAATATTTCATAATTATTGATATACTTGTAGATGAGACCATATCCCACCTGTTTTGGTGTAAAATGATCACTATCAAAACATTGCGTACAACTGTGTGCAACCTAAAAAGTCCTTAGCCTAGGGGGTCATTTGCATGGAAAGTCTATGGCATCTTAAGGGTTAAAAGAAAATTGAGATTTTTTATTGATGTGTATACAACGAAAGTCTAATTTCAAGGAAAAAGAACAGTTACAAAGTAATAATATTTGATATTATGACCTTAAGCAATCTGATTAAAATCTGATTTGGTGAAAGTGGCTAGATGTCTTTATTTACCTCTATTTCCACCATTTTGTGTCGTTTGTTTTGTTCCAGGTGATTGCTACCTTCCCACATTTGACCCTGTGTAACAGAAAATCTTGTTTGACTCTCAAGGATCTGAAAGGTTTCTTCAACCAATCAGCGTGCTTCTTTCAAAATCGTTCAGAGAGACAGCACCGCCACCGGCAGGTCGGCTCATGTCGTCAACACAATCTTCCATGTGTACGTTTGTTTGTTTTTTCAATTTTCCAGAGTGTGCAGCTGTCAACATAAGGCTCATCCTGATTGGCTACCCAAAAGTACAAGATTCAAATAAGATTTTCTATTACACAGGATCAGATGTCAGAAGGCAATGATCACCCTTGAATAAAACAAATGACACAAAACGGTGGAAATAGATGTAAAGAAAGACATCTAGCCACTTTCACCACATCACATTTTAATTAGATTGGATTTTAAAGTTGACATTATTTGTATGTGTCTTTAATATGGAGTTATTGAGAATTGCTTATTTCTAAACTTTTCATGTATGGAAAATTACATATAAATTATAATAGCCCTGTCTCCATGTGGAATGTTGCATTGGTTCAAAATTGAATTGAAGTCAGTTCTCCTGTCTCAACACAATCACACTAAAACCAGTTTGAACTAAAACCAATTTGAACTTGAACCAGTTTGAACTAAAACCAGTTTGAACTGAACCAGTTTGACCTAGAACCAGTTTGAACTGAACCAGTTTGAACTAGAACCAGTTTGAACTAGAACCAGTTTGAAATAAAACCAGTTTGAACTGGACCAGTTTGAAGTAAAACCAGTTTGAACTTGAACCAGTTTGAACTAGAACCAGTTTGAGCTAGAACCAGTTTGAACTGGAACCAGTTTGAACTGAACCAGTTTGAACTATAAAACCAATTTGAACCAGAACCAGTTTGAACTAGAACCAGTTTGAACTGAACCAGTTTGAACTAAAACCAATTTGAACTAGAACCAGTTTGAACTGGAACCAGTTTGAAACCATATCCTGTTCTTTTGAACCAATGCAAAATTAACTCAAAAGCAGAAGAGAATTAAGTCAAATCCATTTCTCAGTTTTCTCATGGGGACACCAACCAGTTTTGAACCTACTTATTACAAACTGAATGGATTCAGTTTGAATCAGTTTCACATCAATTCAGGTGGGGACAAGGGCTTAAGTATGAAGTTATTGTCTACTCATTCTAACATTTCCATATTAGGAGATGAATTCGTTCACTAATCACAGCAGTTTATAGTCTGGATGCTAATGTGGTATCAAATTATCTCCAAGACATCTTGAGATTCAATACATAATTTGAGGACACATTTTATCCAAGTACTGATACACAATCTAAAAACATCCTGTCGCAACTGATCACTTGCCGGAGGTAAACATACCGTCAGCAGAAGTTTCTATCCATCGTAGGTGTTCCATGGAAAAGAAGCCTACATTCCTGTGGGATGCAGTGGGATCAATCAAGTTAAAAGTAATGGGAGTAGGAAGTGAATGTGTTATGGCAGAGACGTCTAGGTTTTTAGAAAAGGTTAGTTGTAAAAACATTGAAAGGTTAGCTATCTCATTGGGGTCAAATGTATTAACGGACGTCACTACGCAATCTTACTACTTAATTAAAAACTATCTCTCTCTGCTATTTACCACGCCGATTTTCATCTGTGGTATGGACAACACGTCTGCAGCATGGACAACATTGGCAGTTCTGTAAATGTCAGTTTTGTTTTTCGTTTCAATTAGAGTGCCTAGTTTGTTTTGTGACGAGAGAACTATGAAGATAAATGTCCTCGTGTGCAGTCTCTGAATAAACAATTATCTCTGGTAAAAGCTTTCACATACTCTGTAACGAAAACCTTCAATTTACAGACTTTATGAAGTAAATGTATACAATAATGAAGTGCTCTGTGGTGATCAGTCACTGTTCCCATTGTCATCACTTGAAATATTAATGAAAAATGTCATAATTTTAAAATCTTGACAATACCAAGAGATTTGAGAATTAATTCTCTTTACACTAGTGAGGATAAATAATTGTTATTCATATGCTGTTTTCTAGTGTTTAAATAAATGTCAACTGTAAATGCAGTTTGAAAGTTCATATGTCAGCGTGGGTGGAATTATTTCAATGCCAGAACTTGAATTATGGAACACTGATTGCTGTTTAAACAAACAAGAGTGGATAAAGTGCTCAGTTGAACACAAGCCTCTTACTGAGTCAACACATAGTAGATAGTGAAAATATCCTGCTCTCTAATTCTTTCTTAGAATAAACTAGTTTAGTTCCTGTGAAATGAGATCATGGGACCATAATAATTTGGAAGTCTGGTAGAACTATAGGTACGTGTCATGAGAGAGAGAAAGAGAAAGCAAAAGAGAGAGAGACAGACACAGAGAGAGAGAGTGAGAGAGAGAGAGAGAGAGAGAGAGAAAGAGAAAGCAAAAGAGAGAGAGACAGACACAGAGAGAGAGAGAGAGAGAAAGAGAAAGCAAAAGAGAGAGAGACAGACACAGAGAGAGAGAGTGAGAGAGAGAGAGAGAGAGAGAGAGAGAGGGAGAGAGAGAGAGAGAGAGAGAGAGAAAGAGAAAGCAAGAGAGAGAGAGAGAGCGAGAGGGGGGGGAAGGGTTACAGTAAAGTACACCATTAAGGTATGTGCCACCAAAATGAGTCACCTTTTTTCATGACACAAAATCCATAAACATGAGTAGATTTTTCATCTGAAAATTCTCAAATAATAGGGGGCCGATAACATGGGAGATGCATTCATGCTTTAGAAATACCTTAGAATAAAGGTATTAGACTAAATGATTGTGACAGAAAATCCTTAACAATGGGTCTGTTTTTTTGGATTATATATACATGTATATGGGTAGATGTTTTCAACTTGGGCTGCACGCCCTCAGGCCTAATAAAAATAGTTGTTTGGTTCCGGTTACCCGACCCCCACCTAGTTTTTCATGCCGACCCTAAACTTTTTTTTACATATTCCAAGGAAAAAAATAATCTAGTATCTCACGAGATGTCACAATTTTCACAATTGTATTTTATTTTTTTCTCAATTACATATAAAAAGATTAGGATCAATAGTGAAAACTAGGTGGGCCGGGCCGGGTAACCGGAATCAAACAATTATTTTTAGGTATGTTCACAAAACAGTTCTACATCAAATTTGTGGGATTAGTCATTATCCATAATGCCTGTCAAGTGCTACTCATATAAAGTGATTTGACTGCCTCCATCCCAGTTGAGTTTACGCCATATGCCAGTTTTTACGTAACAAAATATGTATATCCCACGTGAAGCATGGGTTACTGTCTAGTTCTGATGTATATACAGCTTCTTTGAGCCCCTGACAAATCAGTCCAGTTCCCCAGGACAAAGTTTTATATTATATGTAACCATTAAAGTGGTCAAAAGCTCCAACTTTTCAAAAGACTTTACCAAATCATCATGAAATACAACTAAAACAAGCCTCCAGTCGAAGACATAGGGCCCCCCCCCCCCCCCAACTTGTGTGTTGTATTATGTATAAAGATGATTAGTATTTTGGCAATCTTAACACGGAAATGCTTTGTTAGATTTTCCAGGAATGCAACTGTTTGTAGTGTTGGGTTTTCAGTATAATTAGCAATACTATTTGGCCGTCTTAAGTGTACAGCTAGAATGTAACCTTTTCTCTTCACCTTGAAAATGTTTGCCAAGGTCAAAAGTCAGACTCATGGTTTTATTAGAAAGCACATCATTAATAATTTTATGGTAGACACTTGAATGGTGTCCATAGGTATTAACCTTTTCGAGATAACTGACAAAATGTACTTTTTTATCACAAATATGGCTGCCATTCTGCTATACAGGTCAAGGTCATGAAATAAGTGACATGCATGTGCTTCATATGGTCAAACCCGAGTCATGATTAAAATATTGTCACTTGAATTTGAAATGTTTTATTCAAAAAGCTATAAAGATAACACAAATTCACCTATTTGACCCTGAAGAAGACTTTCAGGGTCAAAGGTCAAGGTCTTAAAAGAAAGCTCATATTTGAAAATATGGGTTTAGACACTTTAATGGTGTCACTACGTATTACACCTACAAAGTTATGATGCATATTGTGAAATTTAACAACTAACATGGCCGCCATTTGGCCATATTTGATTCAGTCACAAAACAAAATGACATGCTTATGTCTCATATATCATGTTACCTTTGTGCCAGGTTTGGTTGAAATCAGTTGGTGCATGCCAGAGAAATGAGGGTGCACACACGGATTGACAGACAGACAGACGCACAGACAGAACCCAATGTAATAGCCCCTCCGGGAGGTGACCATTGGGGGCTAAAAAGATAAAGTTTGAAAAGAACCTAATAGAGATACCTTCTATGAATAAATAAATCTGGAAGTATTGACTAAAGACTAATTTTACTAAATATTTCATCGGAAAATGAAAACATGAAAATAAGTAGCAGTAAAATATTTCTGTATATAAATTTAAAAACATAATGCACAAACCCTTGTATAATTCATAGAAATATGTCTTTGTGAACTGTTGAAGACTAAAAAATGACAAAACTTTCAAATCGTGCAAATATCAAGGTCTGCAGTATATTGGTAAATGTCACACACAGCAAGCAGATCAGGGTCAGACTAAGGTTATGAAATCTAATACCAAGGCTGTCATACCATGAACATATTACAATATTCATATCTTGCATCAACCTTGCCTTTGGCTTTCATATTATACTACGTCTGCATGACAATCAGTCTCAACCTTGACGAAAAAACTATTGCAAAGTTGAATCAAACGTGATCCACATCCCTGAAGATTACTGACAAGATTTCCTTTAATAATTAATAATCACATACAAAATACATAAACTGCTGTCTCCTGACATTATATCAAAGTAAGCCTTGTAAGTTGTAGATGACATCATTATCTAAACTGTGTTTAAAGTCTTGCAGTAGCTGTCAGTCACACAGCATAGTGGGAGTTTTTTCCTGTGTGTAACCTTCACTTGTCAGTTATCTATACAACATCATGCACGCACGCACACAAATACATGTACCATTCATATTAGATAAGGCTATATTTCACATCATATCTATATATTGTACGGTACTTTCAAAGTTGCAAAAGTGAGGAATAAAATAACACACTAACAAACTATCTATCTATTACATGAATCACGATTATGTAAAAACAGAGATGTTTAAATCAGTCAATTTGCCTGATTACATTTTACATAATCTAAATCGGTATCACTTTCACTCATGAGTGAGTTAATTTTATCATATTATACGTCCAATTGTTAGTTTTTAAAGTGTAAAAATTAAATTTGAGATGTTTATTAATAACTGGATTAATATTTCCCTGGTTAGCTTTTATGCCATCCACAAACAAACAACATAATTTTGGATGTTTAACTCAGTTATTGTTTCCCTGGGTTTACATTATCATAATATAGGTCCAATTGTTAGTTTTAATATTGTAAAATTAAAATCTGATATCTAAGGCGTAAAAAAAATTTGTTTGGTTCCAATTACATTCAATTTTAAAATAGGTGAGGTAGGTAGATTTTTTATTTTTTTTTTTTTTTTCATGTGTGAGTGTCTAGTTCAGGTTTTCCATTGTTTTCCAAATGGTCTCTGTGTTGTTTATTTCTTCCTATCAGATGTACAGCCATTACAGATTAGAAGAATAGTTTTATATTGTCTTTTTAAGTTGATGTCAGTTTTTGCACCCACTATTTCTTGCGAGACTTCACGATTTTCGCGATTTTATTATTATTTTTCTCGAATACATAAAAAAAAGTTTAGGGTCGGTGTGTGAAACACTAGGTGGGGTCGGGTAACCGGAACCAAACAACT
This sequence comes from Glandiceps talaboti, assembly GCF_964340395.1. Lineage (NCBI taxonomy): Eukaryota > Metazoa > Hemichordata > Enteropneusta > Spengelidae > Glandiceps > Glandiceps talaboti. Next base: position 22,436,524 of record NC_135554.1, read on the forward strand.
TTTTTTATTAGGCTGAAGGCCAAACAAATATAGAATTGTTTCTGATCAGGACAGTGTGTCTAAAATGGTGCAATGACGCACATTTTTTTAAATTCTCAACAAACCTGTCACTCAATCTACTATTTATGGCAGTTACTGTTCGTTTTATTTAGTACTTTAGAGCAAGTGTGTATGTGTGGCAGATGTCATTTGCTTGTTCATGGTTGGCTCTGCAGTTGTCTTCACTGAAGTAGGGAGGGTTATTTTTGTGTTTCCCCTCGGATCTACAGACTGCATAGGCTGGACAAACACACACAGAAAGACAGACGTAGGGGCATTTTAGTGATGCATGCTGACCAGAAACAATTCTTCTTCTTTTTTTGGCCTAATCTAATCTTTCCCTGTTTAATTTTCTAATGATGTCTTTCTATATTGTTACTATGGACGATATAATGTTAGATGTCACAGCCTAGAAAGTTGCTGGTAATTACTGGCATTTGTAGGTGATAAATGGTCCAATGCAGGTGAATTTTTGTAAATACCTGCATTCAGCAGATGACATTTTAAATTTACTGGCATTTGAAAGGTGGAATTTCAACTTTAGCTTGACAGACAAATTTTGAAGCTCACTTGTATATTTACGATGTTCATGATAATGTAATCTTTTTATTTGCATTAATATGAACATTGTCATTCAATCAAATTTATGATTATTTGTACTCAGAATAACATGGCATTTGTCACAATGAATGTTGGTAAGAATTAAAGTTTGATATATATTATTTTTAATTTATATTTAATATTTATTATTTAATATTTATTATTTTTAATTTATATTTAATGGCCAAATGGATGACAAGTATGTATTTATTTTTGGATTTTTAATTCTGAAGACAACTCTACCATACACATATACATATCGACCTTGACAATCCCAATTTTATCAGTCACCCTGATGATCGCTGAGGAAGTGTGAAACTTTGAGTAATGACTTAGAACATCCTTATTCTTTCCTTATTCTATGCTCTGCCACTAACATTGTATCAAGCACTATATATAAACTCAATAAAGTCAGTGGAGTAAACAGTGCTCAACACACATATATATATAAATTAAATATATATAAATGAGAACTGGATGGTCTCAACAAAACTCAATCAAAGGGTTTCCAAAGTTCTGACTTGCTTTCGCCTTAACAGACTACAGAGCATCATCAGGTAGGTGAGAGAACAACAGTAATGAATGCAAAGGAAATCTTGGGTGTGAACAGCTCTGTGCAGTACAAAAGAAAGGTGTTAACAAAGGTAGAAATGTGACAAGTGAAATTAACAGTTAGGATCTCAGTAAACAGATAAAGACACTTGGTTGAGTACAAGTACAAGAACATTACAATAAAAATTATAACACTTAGGATGTCAGACAGACTTGAGGCGTTTCATTATTCAGTCCTTTTGTATTTTGTATTTAAATATGCATTGGGGAACGCAAAATATTGATGCAACCCAAGAAATCGCTGTGCGTCAATAGTGTCAAATTGACTTTAGAGGGCACACTACTACATATTTCATACTCTACATGTCAGTCGTATTTGCTTTGGCTGAACCTTTTTCTGATTAAAATCAAGTAGGCCGTCACGCTACGTATGAACAAAAGAAAGTGGTCACCTCTACATATGCACCTACACCAAAGGTGGTCATTGAATGTGTATTTTAAGAAAAGAAGGCGGTCACCTATGACATAAAGACAAAAGAGAACACAAAGAACAAGTACAGTAGATGTGAAATATAGTAAATAAAACAAACAGCTTTCTCCTACATCAGTTTTTAAAAGGACATAGGCCGAGTTAATACATTTTCTGACGTGTAATTTGTACTGTCAATTGAAAGCTGCCTACAGTATCCTACTACACTTAAACTGAATCATATTTAATATTATTATTGAACAACTCTTAACTTATTGTAACATCTGTTATTTCCCTCTGCTCTTTGTCATAAATTGAAAAAAAATTGTGAAAATTTCTTTCACTGCTGCTAAAATTGTGGACCTGCCTACTCTTGCTCTCTCTAACCTTACTGATCGTGCAATACTGTGCAAGGCACATGTGAATTGTGATTGCAGTTGACGATAAAAACATCCACTTAATGCATATTTTGATATTCTCCCATCTGGTCGAAGATACCATTCTTATTTAAATGCTCCAAAGTTCGATACAGAAATAGTTTTATGCCATCAGCCATTAGATTCCTAAATCGATGCTAAGCTGTATTTGTGTTTTTGTGTAGCTTGTCTTTGTTTTTACTCACCCTTTTCAGGGATTCTGGTGTATATTGTTTTTATTTATTCTGTTGTGAGCTGTAAACTATGTATCCTTTGATGACTAATAAAATAATAATAATAATAAAGCACTTATTATTTGCAAAATTCAAACATTACATTCAGACATAATACATATATGCCCTATACAATTCAATCGAGAGTGCAAGCATCACATCCCATGCAATAATTTTACGCAAAAGTCAAATATATCAAAGCTGTAATATTTACTATGTTCAGACTACAAGTGTGAGTTTCACTCTGAGGTGACATAAAGTAGTAAATCTAATAAGCTGGATTTGGGACCCATTCACACTGAATGTTTGTACCTGACACAGATCACATACCAAAGTCATTCCATATTAGCATAGCCTTCATTTGTTCCAATCATTTAGCAGCAACCCTGAACTTTAACCCTGGAACGATCCTTATCTAGGAAACTAAATACACTTACGTAATCAAATGGAATTTTGTGTCAGACACAAAAGATAAGTCAACTCTAAACCTAGTCTATCTGCTAGATCTCGGATGTTCTTCCTATACAATACGACACATGACCGAACATCGCTATCGAGGATGGACCATCCAAGGTCTAGCAAATGTCATATCTGCAGTTCAGGATATAAATAACTGCCAATCAGAGAACCGCATTAGTGACAAGTACAAACAGAGGACAATGGCTAATTTTTCATGCATATTCATCTTAAGGAGGGGGCTTGTAAAAATAACCACCAATGCGTTAACTGTAATGTGTGAATGGCAACGTCTACACACTCATCAAACTCACAATTACCATAAACCGATAAGACATAGTAGTAATGACGTAAATGTGTTTGTCAACACCTGCATGCAGAGATTGAATATATTAAAGTATATTTATATATGCATACATGGCCGAACCCAAAGCTTTTGTTTTTAGAGACGCTTTTAAATTATTCATTGTGTTCTTATGCTAAATTTTTGTTGTTGTTGCTCTTTTGCTAGTCTTTCTTATTTTGTAATGTTCAGACCACTGAGACATGTTTGTGTAGTGGTCTTTAAACAATAAATTATTATTATTATTATTATTATTATTATTATTAATGTAATCTCAATGGAATGTCCGGTCTGAAAATGACATTTGCTAGACTGTTCGGGCAAGCCCTCACTGCGAACTTCGTTCGCTTACAGTATCGAAAGAAAGCCTGAACATCTAGCAGCAAGACTACTTTTAACCCCCCCCCACCCCCCCTTGCACCTGACCTAAATTTAACCCGACTCAGAGTCGACATTAACTGTTCATATTTGGGTTTTTTTATGTTAGATTGTTAGGTAAGACTTATCCAGGGGTCGACTCAGAGTCAACTCAACTGGCTAAGTGAAAACTACTTAATTATTTTACACCACTCACAGCTATAAAACTGATCAAATTATTTTATTTTGACGAAGTCGTGATAGGTTATTTTTTAATCATATAGGTTTACAGATACAAGTCATCTAGTAAATGACATCTAGTTGAAACTTCAATGTAGTGTGGGGGATCGAGTTAAAAGATACAAAAGGTTCATTATTTTCCATACATATAACAATCATACATTTGGTGCTAAAGGACTGCTGTAGGTATGTGTGGCACTATTCACTAGATTTCAACCTATTTAACCCTGACAAAAAACATTGCATGTTAGTTGTATAGCACACATTATATATACCTCCTTTTTTTTCATAAATTGTAGGAGTACAATAAACACTGTACGTGTATTGATGATGGGCCCTCAATTAATAACTCTTTTATTGAGAGTAACTCTACCGTGTACAAAAGGTGTGGGAAGACCTTTTATATGTTGGTGATTCAACACTGCCATATGGTTCCAAATGAACAATGTTTTCATTTTTCAACGAGTTATTACTGACCCCAATTATAGACGCTTGCATATGATGGGATGAGAATTCAAACATACCCAGTGTGAGGAAGATGGATGTAATGTAAATCAAAAGGAGCGAATAGCTGTACTATTTTTATTACATGTCCAGTGAGTGTTATTAATTATAGTGGAAAATATGTATTCATCTATAATCCGGTTATAAAATTGCCAAAATTTTGACAGCATCTTGTTCAAATCGAGATTTAGAAAAGGTTCACCTTAGTCTAATTTTCATAAACCTGTTGCCAGTTATAATATCCACTGCGGTTCTCTCCATACAACACCATGTATTCTATACACACAGAGTTTACCTGTGCTACTCAGGGGATGGTTGTCACCTGACTGTACCCTGGGTTCACCAGGAAAATCTCTCCCCGGCTCTCATTGATGACCTTCAGTCTATGTTCTATAAAATCACTCAAAATCAAAGAGGTCAACAAATCTTTCCATCATTTCAGGATTAAAATGTTATTTCAAATGTAATAAAGACAAAACAAGCCTGAATCTAACAACATAAGTGACGTCACCTTACACAATGCATCTTGGAACTGGAAAATCAACTATTGACCATCATCAGGGCAATAAGTAGTTCATTTGCTTGGCAAGTGTCCCAAATGTTCTTGTCAGAAACAATGGCATAGATTACATATAATACATATCACTATATTATATTTAAATGGACCTATCATATACATCGTTAAACATGTAATGATGTGTATTATTTTGTAAACATATTTCTAGTAAGACGGTGTTGTGACAAACTGAGCCGATTTTCCAAATCTTAAAAAGAAAAGACTTAAGAAAAAAATTAGTTTTTTTATCATTAAAAAAAAAAAACTTTTCAAAAGGAGAATCCTGCAGCCCTGTATCCTTAGTTTGATTTCTTTTAAAGTTATCTGCCTTTCTTTCAAACTAATGGATATACATTTTAAAAATGGGTAAATTTTTACATTTTTGTGTGAATGTGAAAAAAATTCTAACTTTGATGCCAAAACATTGAAATCAGGTGGGTTTATTTATAGAACACACTTTTTGGCAATTTTTTCTTTAAAAATGTTGTCCTGAAACCAATCTTTTTGTTTGTTGCTCCTGCTGAACACACATTTCAGTCAAAGTTTATATATTGTTTTCTCTTTCTAATGAAATGAATTTCAATTCAATTCCATTCAATTCAAATTCAAACGTCAGTGGGCCATAATTACACAATTAGATATCCTTTCATTCTGTCAAAGAAAATATAAGTGACCTAAGGGGCCTTATCACTTGTTGTCTTTGACTCAAACTGACAAAACCCCTTAAGTTATGAATACTTTCTTTGGCTGAATAACAAATAATATTGGGGACTGATGTAAAATCTATATACTTGTGCAAGCATAATTTATGAAGAGAAAGAAGAGTAACGGCAACTTTGAGCACTTTTGAATCATACTTCCACCATATTTCCAGCATTGCAGAATGAATGATGTATACATGCATTGTCATGATATGGATTGACCTGGATATAAATACCATACATTTTGTTCAAATGCACTCAACTTGTACCTAGTATTTCACTTTTCAAATATGATCTATGGCTGCGTTGGCCTGACAGATCCAATCATTGCTTCCCCTTAAGAAGTAACGAGTGGTTACACTTAAGCAGAACAAGGACTATAGATCTTTTAGACTCTGAGTTGACTGTGTATCAACTTCAAAAACTGTACAGTACACACATGACACACAGCCAACACATTGTATAAAAGTGGATGAAAATTTTGAATGATTAACATGTACAAAAATATATCTCACAAGGATTAACTGGGTTTTTTGTGTGATTGTGTGGCTGACTTTTCACGACCAAAAATTGCTGTGGGCTACAGCTATTGTGATCTTAAAAATAGAACTGATTATAGTTAACCTTCTCCCTAAAGCTGTCGCCAGTAAATTACAAGACAGAGTTGGTATGCTAGATCCACTACCAGAGGGCAGAGCTCTACAAAGTACAACAGATGTTGGTACATGATTAAAACACTAGTATAGCTTTTAATCTAGCAAAGAATCCCTACTTGAGATCTATATTAAATTGACAGGGGCCAGTGTTTGCTGACCTATCTCAGCACTTTAAATAATTTTGAAAATGACACTTTGCCCCTTGGAATAACCATGTAAAATGAACATGGCATATCAAACCGAAATGAGACTGTCCACCCACGTATGAATACACTATTATATTATACTTCCTAGTGAAGTGCCTGGAATCCCAGCAAAACCTCTAGGGTTCCCCATCTTTCCATGTTGGCAAACACGGTTCCCTCAAGCACAGTTTAAGTGCACCTCTAGGGCATTTTGAAATGTTTTGAAAGTCCACTACCTTATAAAAATATTTTCGATTAGCTATGTAGTATAACACAGGTTACAATTACACAATATCTAACATGAATAGAACCATATGTTTTGAATTGTACATGTCTTAGGGCGAAAGTACAGAGTTTAAATGTAAAAGCAGGGTACAAGTTGTGTCATTTAGCCCTACCCACTGTCTTCTCTCATAGTGCTGGCTATTGTGACGACATGTTGTATCATACAGACTCTAGAAATACCAACTTTCCTTGAAAACTTCATAGCTCTTTGTATACCCTAGTATACATTTATTTCAAAATTCATATGCTGCATGTCATGGCGTTTAGTACTACAATGTGTATCTATTTGTAGGAGGTTAAATGCTGCAGTCAATCATCGATTCTCACCAGTCAGTATGACAGGGAATAGCTAGAATATGTTTGTGATACTAGTATTTGGCAAAATACAACGGTAGCCAGTTAAATAATACGACAGAAATCCATTACACGCAAGTGCAAGCGTACTTGAGGTATTTGCACAAGTGCTTGCAGTGTTCTCTTTACCTGTATGCTAGTGAAAATGCAGCAGAAAACACTGCAAGCATGAGTGCAAATACCCGTAAGTACCCACACTGGAACTCATGTAGCATATGTTTATCTCAAATGGCAAATTTCCATATAGATCATAAAAATCAGACAGCATGATCACGCGATTTCGTGTGTAGTGAATGATTGCATCCTCATTTGCATATCATTTGCATGCAGGTATGCAATAATATTTTCAGTATTGCACTGCAGTGAAAATACCACTAGTATACATGTGCACCAGTGCAAGTAATCTCTGGTACAGATGTATAAAAACAAAACATTGTCTAGGTCTGGCTCATTGCTACATTGTATGTATGGCTCAATAAAAATTACATTTTCTATGCATTAAGCTATCACTGTCAGCAGATTGTTGCAAAACCCTATACATTGCAACAATGTATACTTTTTCAGGGTGTCAATAATTAAATGTAACAATTGTTCCTCAATTGTTGACATGCCAGATGATAACATGTAGCAATATTAGTGCAAATTTTGCTCCCCCCCCCCCCCCCCCCCGATGATTTGTTTCAACTCCACTGACTTCCATTGTATACATTACAGCTAACAAAAACCAAAGTAAACCCCACTTCTTCAAAAAGTGTCAGCTTGTTCTAGAGGCATGGTGGATTTACAATGACGTGTAGTTACGGTACACATATTTCTTACTATAAAACTAGTAATGCATTAAACATGCCTTTTGTTTTTAAGTTGATGTACTAAAAGCTATTTGTTGATGCCTTCAGCCTGACATATCAATATTAACTAAAGTAAATCATTTATGACCAACCACTTCAAATTAAAAGCACATAATATTTATACAATATAAATGTAAAATATATGAACATACATAATGTAATGATGTGGAGTTCAATCAGTTCTGTTTCCATAGCAACAGCTATCTATTTACCAACCTAATTCAATGATGTCTTCATTTAAATAAATTTGAATATTTCTACATACTTTATGGAGCAATGTACTTTACACCTACATATTTTTGCCACTACACTTTTTTTTTCTCGATTTTACAGTCTTAGAGGACTAGGGCTAGCAATTTCAGAAAGTGGTAGCCTAAGGATGGTGATGAATAGTCCTATATGAACTGAAAACAGAGTTCCTCTTTTGGTAATATTTATGTTATTAAAATACTTTCATGTCTGTAAATCTTCCATCCTTTAAATCATTGCATAAATCAGGGGTAGCCTGAGTAGGCTACCAGCTACAAATTATGGTAGAACAAGAATTGGTAGTTAATTTCAAGCCCTATTCCATACATACATACATACGTACGTACGTACGTACGTACATACATACATACATACATACATACATACATACATACATACATACATACATACATACATACATACATACATACATACATACATACATACATACATACATGCATACATACATGCATGCATACATATATACATACATACATACATACATACATTCATACATACATACATACATACATACATACATACATACATACATACATACATACATACATACATACATACATGCATACATACATACATACATACATACATACATACATACATGATACATACATATACATGCATACATACATACATACATACATACATACATACATACACACACACACACACACACACACATCAGGTAGAATAGATGACACGACAGGGAGACAATAATGTAAGCTAATCTACATCAACTTATCATCATCACCTGTATATCATCTACCTGTTGTCATTGGCAACAGAATAACAATAATAACATCTTCCTAGGATTCCCACGGGACTATTATACAACAGTAGTCCAGGACACAACTATATTTACAAAACACTTTTACCTTTCTTGTAACAGGCACATTATAGAAGGTAGCTAGTGACAATAGGAGGCATGAAGTTCATGATTATGTCCTATACATACTAGGAATGTATCACTGCATTTGAAAGAATATCACAACATCTTGTGACACTTGGAACAGATATCCTTTTCTTTCACTTTTCTGTGGTAGAACATTCTATGAAGAAAATGCTACAGCATTGACAAGATTGTTGTCTTCTAATACAATGGAACCAACATCCCTTTTCACTTTTCAGAGAATGATGGAACATTCTTTGTTGAAAATGCTGCAGAAAAAAATATATCCTCTTCTTATACTTGGAAAAGCTATCCTTTTTACTTGTCAGTGGTAGACCATTCTTAGGGAGAAAATGCTACAGTATTGACCAAATACTGTCTTCTGACATTTGGAACTATTTCATTTTTCTGAGCAGGATCATTTTTTCAAGTAAATGCTGCAACTTTTAGCAACTGGCAAGACAGCTGTACACTAAGTTGCCGCAATTTGTAACAGTGACTTTTCCCCCAGCTGCACTAGTTTACATGGGTAATGTCAGTACTGTGAGAACACAATGACAATGGACCAATTTGTTGGTTCCACTCTACTGCCTTCTAGTTTAGACTGCTGCCTTTCCACAAAGAAATGATACAAAACTTTCCACTTTCTGCCAAGTTTTGATGGTGGTCTCCCAAGAAAAGCTTAGCAGCTGCAGAAACAGAGTGAATGCCACGAATAATGCAACATGTTTGAAGTTGTGACTTGATGCATTGCATGTTTATGCTTCAAATAGTTTCATGAGACAACCAAAACCATTAACCCGGCCCTTTGTAACTTGTTATTTTTTTTTTTTTTTGCTTAAATGAGAGGTTTGAAATAGATTTTTAACTATGTCATTGGTTATCAAATCACAATAAAAGCCTATTGCAGAATGTTGTTTCTTTTGTGAACTTAATGAAGATGGGTCTATTAAAACTCCACTTCTACTGAGGTCTTTTTTTTCTTCCTTTTTTTAAAGATTAATAGATTTTTTAAGATTAAATTATTAATGAAGTCTAATTTGCCACTATATTAGATGAATACAACAGAGGTATTGTTATAATACATCCCCGGCAAGTACAATGTGGTCGCTGACATTTATCACTGACAAGCAGCAAACGCCATATGTTTCAAAGCCAGCTGCCATACGTGTGTATATATACATACTGACCACACTTCACACCCACCCGACCTTCTTAACATACTACAAGTACAAGCTGTTCCAGTTTTTTTTAAAAAGATAAATTGTCTAAAGAGCCTCACATCAGAGGTCCAATTTTACATTCAAACTGTGGTTTACATGCTAAAAAACAACAAGTCATTGAGTCAACCTTATTTTTCTAAATACTATTTTTTTTTCCCTATGGTAATAAATCGACTTACGATGAAATGACACTCGCAGTCGTCAAGAAAATTGATGACTAACATTTAGTGTACTTTAATATTAATTTCACAGAAGAAATAAATAATAATACCAAAAGACTTAGTCATGTTGTATGTACGACGTATTTACATATGTTAAAACGGGGAAAAAAAGGAATTTGCCTTTTTGCTATTTGTATGGTTTGAAAAAATTAATATTTTATAATTGAATAGTAAATTTTTAGTAATGTATATCAACAAACTTGCCAAATGGAAAACACTCAACAAAATAAAAAATACTGTGAAAAATATATGCATCGTTTTATACCGTATCAAGGCACCTAACAATTTAGCAGAGCAGAGGTATTGTTGGAAGCCAGGTAAAACTGCGTGGGAGTTCCATAGCATGGGCAGGCAGACACGATTCATTTGCAATTGCATTTAAAATCGTATTCGATCACGTTGACGATCACGACTGAATATGTTTAAGGGGGAAAATGTCACTTCGTCAGCCGACAACACAAATTCTCCGGATCTGAAAGTTTTATGATTGTACAAATATACGAAAGGAAGTGATTGAATAAAACGGAATGATAGTTTGGCCGAATGAATGACATACTATTTCCAGGTAAAGTGCTACATTCGGAAGAATGGGTCGTTTTTAGGCAGAGTTTTTTCAACACTGTACACTTGTGTGTGGGTGGCTAACTGTGTGTAGGAGGTTGAGAAAACAAGGAGGCGAAAAAAAAATCGATGATTTATTACACAAGACAAAAAGGTTTTCGACACGGAGAAACTATCTCAGAACACTAAAGCACATATGTACCGTTATTCGACAACAGTATATTTTATTCGATACTTGTCTGGGTTGAGGAAGAGTTCAACTGGACAGTCGGTCGCGACCACAGCACGAGGCTGGATGGCGCCCACCTACCTGTCGCATTCAGCATGATAAACTCGCCCTCCGAGCAATATATGGCCATCAAAGCATCAACTTCTGCCTCCACCATCTTCTACCTGTGGTTAGCGGGTGTGACCTGGAGAAAACAGAGAACGTACCTCCCACATTTCGCGAACAACAGACCACAACATTCACTCACAGTCTAAATCTTCGGCATGACTTGTCTACGTCATCGCCGTGTAAAGTTCCAAACGAAAGTATCGGTAGTCATTTTATTGATGGCGCTATAACTATCAAGACAGACTGATCAGTCAGAACAAGTAAAGTTATCGGGGAAAAATGATGAGATTCTATTTAGCTCTGCAAATATGTGCACTGAGACCACACCTCTTCGCCCCCCCCCGCTAATTTTGTTTGTTTTTTAGAACCTTTAACACATGTCACTGAATCACAAATTCAAGACACAAAGTGATATCAATCAATACACTTTATTCAAAGAGGGTAACCCAGTTGGCCGAAGCCAATCTTCCCAAGGGCCCCCTGAATAAAACTACTATTAGGAAATATAAATTACAAAACTGTACAGTGTGAGGACATACAATAAACAACAAAAGTGGCTAGATATTTGTCATAAAATGTTAGTGACAGCCACATGATACAACAGACCGTAGTCTAGGTCCATTTCTCAGTCAACTGGTATTCCAAAAAATTGTACTAGAAACATTATTTTTTTGGCTTGACCTTGTTTTATACTAAAGACGGTTTTGTAAATACTTAAAAAATATGAATTAAAATACTCAAAACACAAGCTATTTAGACACTTGAAGTTAAAAACACTAAAGAATTTCTGTATGTGTATGTGTATGTGTATGTGTATGTGATTGGCAAATATTCGTAGAAATTGTCAATAATAATTTATTATAAATTCCACCGATGGTATCAAATAATCTCCTGGCTGTGGGTACGGGTGCATCTCTGTCGGCGTCAAAGACGAATCTTACGGCTACTTAACTGTAGTTAAATAGATTCGTTTTGCGCCAACCTCAAAATGTTTTTGTTTTTTTAAATGCCAAGACAGTAACATATACACAAATAATTTATAGAAATGTCAGAAAGACTTTGTAACTTTAATTGTTATTAGTTTTGACTGTAATATGTATTAATCTAGTTTATGTACAGTTTCTATGTACATTGTAGTGTTTTTTTTCATTTTGGTAAACTTTAGGGGGGGGGGACAGAAAAATACAGTAATTTTTACCAGATCAAGGCGTTATTTGCTCCTTCCGTGTAAGGGCTAAGCGTATACTGACCGAGTTAACATGATTCCATAGACATTTTTCCCAAATAAATCACACAGTCCCTTCAATATATTAGGTCAACTTCAAAACACTAGCATCAAATGCCGATCGCGTGGTTACTTCCTACACAGTGGATGCCTGTAACTAGCTGCCCGAGGCGTTTAGCAACACAGAGCATATCTGATTCATTATAGACATAACACGTACAACAATTACAAGTAAGAATAGTCCAAGTACTTTTCGAACGGCGCGTTTCCTTGCCGATAAGCAGTACGGGAAATGAAATGAAATGAAATGACACTTAGCTTACTGAAGACGCTTGAGTGATGCCAAAAAAAACGGCCTGGGGGAGGGAGGCGGGGATCGCCCTCACACTTCCGCGCACACCGTGCCCCATACACGGCAGCCGCGTTGCGGGCATTTTTCCATTCATGACACACCCGGAAACGAAATGTTCCCATTCAGTAGACAAGAACTTATTGAAGTTGGATGATTTATTTGTGGGAAATGTCCAAGTATGAGAAATGTGTGATACTCCAATGAGGAGTTGCTATTGCTACCATGCATGGTGGTACGTGATTCGACTTTAGTCATTCATATCGTTGTTAGTGTTTTCATCTCAATGACCGGAAAAAAAGTTCTGTGGTTAATTACTACGTATATTGATCGTATTGTTAGCTTGAATTCTACATGAGAAAATGGTGACCTTCTGTTTCATGACTGATGTTTTGAAAGATGTTTACTTCCACAAATATCTCTTTCCCTTTCTTCACAAAGAAATTAAGGTCTTCCAAAGTTTTAAAATAGACGATTGAGATTCACAAAATGGACACCTTGGATATGACAAACATGCCAACAACATATCACGGCGACACGCAATTAAATAGCGCCCTCTATTGTCAATTACAAAAATATTAACACACTTGTTTTCACTTTCAATGGATATCTTCATGAATATATATACACATTAAAGCTACAATATATATAATAATAATATTAGGGACAAACAATAATTTTGTCTGAGGTGAAGTCAGGGAAAACTTAACAGATGTTTGCCCCAAAAGCGTTCTGTTAGATCCATTAAACCGGCAAGGCGTCTGTACTATAGTAACAATTACCAAGTTTGCCACGAAGTCAAATGATCTGAAAAATTGTTCAGTATATTAACTTATACTACGTCTTTGTCAGAATTTGCTTGTATCAGAATCACTGACACCAAGTGTTGAAATTTCACCCTACAATGTTCCCCATTCATTCATAGTGGCTTTATCGGAATTCATCAACATCGTCTGGTCTCTGTGGTTTCTTCAACAACATGAATATCAAGGCAATAACAAAAGCCAACACAAGTGCCTGTAAACGTGTAACAAGAAAATATTAATTGGTATCGAAGGAAAATAAAGTTCATCTGGACAGTTTAAGATAAAACATGGCTGATAAATGATGAGAATATTGGCTCTCTCTCTCTCTCTCTCTCTCTCTCTCTCTCTCTCTCTCTCTCTCTCTCTCTCTCTCTCTCTCTCTCTCTCTCTCTCTCTCTCTCTCTCTCTCTCTCTCTCTCTCTCGTCTGATATGTATGTCCGTCACCAAAGCTATGCTGATGGATAGATCACTTTAAAATGACGCGTGGATGAGGATTTGGTATTTATTTCGGATTTTTTAATTTATAAAGTAATGTTATCAAGGCTTACATGTTTGTAACAGTACTCAATAAATTGCAAAAGATTTATAAATGTGTAAAATGCGTCAAGTTTTTAGCACATTTTTTAGCTTTTTGCGATGTATTGAGTTACAAACACAGAATTTGTCAATATTGCTTTCCATTGATTTTTGAAGTAGGAATCATGATAAAGTTGTTTTGTAAATTAAAAATCCCCAAATAAATACCACCAAATCCTCATCCATATGGCCACTTTATAATTGTTTAATACCACGATTATCTTGTAAGAGACATAAATACCTACCTTGACTGGATCAGCAATCGCAACAGAGAAAATATTGAAGTGAAATATGTTGTCAGCCATGTCTTCGATACTTCAGGACCCCAATCTAGACTGTACGAGACGACAAAGAAGCAGGACAAAAATGCCGACGAAAAAACGATACACCAGCCCAAGCTGGACTCAGTGGCGGCTTAGGGGAATCCTCGTTAGTAGTCTCGTCTGTGCTGTGTTCTTGTATCGGTGTCACTGTATTGTACCGTCTCGACTTCAGGAAGAGTATCGGCATCAGCATAGTCGCTGGCATGGTGATCAAGGAGCTAATAAAAGCGATGTACAAAGTACCGAGTGAAAATCTTAATGGACCTAGGGTGACCACCTTTGTCGCGTCTACTCTATCTGCTGTATTAAAGAACATAGCATTTGTGATCATGGATAGACACAGGGCAGCTGTACAGCACGACAGTCTTTGCACTCGGGTAAAGTTACTCGGCAATGGTCGGCTGAAGAGTGAACCCCACAGGTAGTCATCATTTAAGCGCACATTGTTTGAAAAGAGATGACGGAAACCAGCCAATTGGCAACCATCGGATAGTGATAAAATTCGCTCCATCTGTTGACCCTTTTTGTCACCAAACCATTCATAACAGACAAAGTGATATCTGAAAGAAAGAATTATAACATTAAAAAAAAAATTTTTTTGCTAAATTTGATTTATTTGTCTCAAATAACACAACGCAGTAGAAATTCATAGCGGGTTGTCAAAGAAAAAACTCTGAATAACAGAAAATCTGGTTCAAGCATATCATTCAACATCCAGTTTGAAAAAAGTCAACAATATTCACTATCTGAATTACAGTATACAAATGCAAAATTTGATGTCTAAATATCTTAGTTCAGGACATGGGGCGTGTAGTCCTACAATTTCTTAGATTGTTGTTTTCCTTGTCTACAGGCTAAATATAACAATGTTTTGACTTGAATATATTTCCCTAACGAACACTTTTAGTATAGAGCGTATATTGATACATTTGTAGTAGCAGGATTCGTGTGATATTTTTTGAAAACAACAACCTAAAGCAATAATGTGTGCCCCTATGGTTCAGGACTGCTCATGATTATAGAAGAAAGTGGTTTTTTTCATATTCCGTTTACATTTATGGGCTCCATACACAAACATACACCTCAAAAGATTTTTTGTTTTACTTGGTCACACTGTCACATCAAACATACACGTTTATAACCTGGATTGATTATAGTCAACGCGTAGTGATCGCAATACAATTATTCGTTGAAAAGTGGTTACAGTTTTGTTATATCAGTTATGCATTGTTAGCCCACTATTGGCCTCATGCTAAAAAAAAACAGAGGCGTGACCATTCTTGTGAGACCAAAATAACATTCGAAAAATTTACGTTCAATGAACATTGACTAAACCATAGACACCAACGTTGGTGGAGGGTCTATGCTTAAACCTAAACAAGCGGATTTATCTGGTTTGTGTGCATTTTTTGGACATAAAGTATATGTGTCTCACACCACGTACTTTTGTGGCAATAACTACACGTCACTATACTGTTCATTTAGCCAGTGTTGAGCACTTAACACACCTCTATTATAGGGGGGGGGGGGGAGTTCACAAAAGATCAACTTTTCTAAAGTACATAGCCCTGAAATGTTCCTTGCAACTCAATGACTGAATAAGGTTTGAAAAAGATGAATGAATTTAAAAAAAAGATGATGGTCCTTCCTCGGTGGGCAGTGCTTAGGCTGAAGTCACACACTAACTATACAGTGATTCACGTTTACCACAAATCACTAAACGACCTGCGTTTACCTGTTCCCTACAAGACCGCCCTCTAGGGGTCAAAACACCATGACCATCTCTCCGCATGATCTCTTCGTGTGTTCAATAACGCTAAGAAATTACATTATCCACACATGTGTATACACAACAACAAACTACCATACGTTTTTCGTGATCAAAAACGAATTAAGTATCTCCTTTACCAATAATATTCTTACCTTTCTTTTGAATGCATTTCAACCACCTCTGAACGTTCCATAAACCAGGGATCGCACAATTTATCCACAGTTCTGCATATTCCAATTTGCATACATCTCAATGGCCCCAGGTGATGTTCTAAGGACACCACAAAACTACGGACACTTCCTGATCTCAGTTTCTATCGTATGAATCAAGCACGAGAACAAATGACAATGAGAACTGGGTTACAGATAAATTAGATTTACACTTGCTGCAAATGAACCATTTAAAAAAAATATATATTTTGTTAAATATAACGACTAGTGTAACTCTCAACATTGTAAATCATAAGGTATATTGAATCACCTAATACTCGAATGAATAACAGTATACGGTTGACCGGACACTACCTTTGAATGATATTAATTACTCTATCACATGCTATGTAAATCCATTTGTTATTCCACAGGTCAACAGAGTATGACGAAGTTGTTTTTTTCTGCTCAGGAGAAGACACAAGGGAGCCTTCAGTAATTACAGGGGGGGGGGGGGAAGGTGGAATCAGGCCCGTGCTATATTGCGTAAAACATTACCATCCCCCGACTCCATTGTGCTAAAAAGTGACCCCCCTCAATTTCCGTTCTCTACATAAAAATATTTAAAAAAACAAGGTGTAGATGCTCCCAGAATCAATAGTTTAATGGATTTAATTCCCAACGCTGCCACCACTGTGAAAGTTTTAAAGGTATTGGTTATTTCCCAACTATTACCACCTTTAGTGAATTTGTGTGAAATCGGCACTGCATTAATCAATACCTTTGTGTGGATCTCATTGGCTGAGCTGTAGACTAGAAAATTTACTCCCAAACAATAGATGGGCACACTCCAGATATTGTCGGGACTGAGGGCAACATCTCCACAATAGTATCCCTGATAACTTACAAAACTGTTCCTGTTTTACTCCTGTGAGACCCGCTGTGACTTCTCTCCTCACATCAAACCTGACAATTAATTAATTATATGGTTGTCAGCAGCGATTTGATTGCGATGTCACAGAAGAAAAAGGTGATTGGACCAGGCTAATTGGGAACAGACGTAAGGCTGGTTTTAATATCTTAACTGCATTGTTTTATTCATAGGGGCAGAGAAAATTCATTTCCACCTATCCGGGAACACGTGATCTCTCTAAAATAGAGTTGAACAATGTGGTAAATCTTATTTCGGAGGGCTCCCATATAGTGGCAAGGCATTGTGGGAATTTAATAAGGATAGGAGCTTCACGTCCCCCATTGAAACAATTCCCCAGACTTTACTTGGAAAAAGGAGTTCGCGTTCGCCTAGGCGAGACGAAGTAGTCAATTGATACCCACCTTTAAACTTGTCCAACTACTATCCATGGAAAATGTAAAGCAGGTTTGTAATTTAGGTAGATATTTAAAACAGGCAGGCATCCTACGTTCTGTGCATATATCAATATAATTTGTATCAGTACATTCCTCAACACGTTTCCTTTGTGACGTTTTTTTTTTCTAGTTCTGTAACTGATGAGCAGAAATTGCTCAAAGTAAATAAAGAATTGACATATTTTTACATGCTGTGCCTATTCATCCAACATTGTCATTTTTTGTTACCCTAAACCCTTTGCATTCTTACTTCTACATCTACACTATACGGACTTACATGTACATGTATATGACCAGTCTAATACAGAGCTTATTGTTATCTGTGACTGTGATAACTCTCGTAACTCACTATGAAAGTTATTGGCGTTACAGATCAGCGCCATAGATATGCTACTATGTATATGGGGGGGGGGGGGGGTTAAGCTACTGACGTCACAGATCAGCGCCATAGACATGCTACTATATATGGGGGTGTGGGTGGGGATAACCTTTTCAATGAAAACGAGGACTAAACCTCACTGAAACACCACTCCGACCAGTAAAAACATAGCCAAAAGACTTATCTTTGTATTACTATCTCAAGAAGTTCTGGACACGGTCTATGGGCTAGTAAAAAAACCGGCTAGTAAACAAAAGAGAACGGTGATTAACGATTGAAATTTGATGATATTGATGACTTCCAATTTTGTCTGAGTACTTACATTGTGTAATAAAATGTTATAGCAGCATACCTACAACAAAAACGAGAGCCATATTTAATATTTAATATTTTTAATCATACAATGTCAACAATGAATGAAAGAAATTGATGAATAACGACTGAGGTGACGTTGTAACAACATATGCTACTGAATGCTGTATTATTATAATAACATAATGTATGCAAACAAGACGGCTATATCTATTGACTAGCTAGGAAATAGAAACCTAGTACAACATATTTCAAACTTTGTATAACCCATTTACAAACTACTCGTGGACCTGAATAAGAATTGACAATGCTACTCTAAGAGTGAATGCACATTAGCACACTAGAAAGTTGTAGAGGAGAGGGGAGGGGGGCGGGGTAAGAGCTTGTACTACATCTACACATACATACATACATACATCTATACATCTATACATACATACATACATACATACATACATACATACATACACACACACATACATACATACATACATACATACATACATACATACATACATACATACATACATACACACACATACACACATACATATATACATACATACATACATACATACATTCACACACACATATATACATGTAGACATACATACATACATACATACATACATAGAGACAGACATACACACAAACATACATACATACATACATACATACATACACACATCCACCCACCCACCCACCCAGCCACACACACAGAGACAGACATACATACATACATACATACATACATACACACAGACAGACAGACAGACAGACAGACATACATACATACATACATACATACATACATACAAGTCTCAAAAGAGAAGGTAAATGACAATAGATATAATTGTATCTCTTCAGTTTGGTTTTATTATTCATAAAAGACAAGAGTTACAAAATAGCTTGGTATTATTTACAAGTATTTCATCTCTTCATTTTAGTAAGTAATTATGTACAACCACAGTTATTATTACATTAACATACAAAACTGTAAAGTTACATATATTCACGCTTTTTAGTTCTTGCTAACCCCATCATTGGCTTGTATCAGCAAAAACTAAAATCTGTACTATTACACAAATATGGTACATACATACATACATACTCAATATTTTAGGCCATTGAAAGAAAAATACTTGAGACATTGAGTAAAAGTCAATTTTAAGTAGCTAACTGTACAAAAAATGGAGACATTAAATAAGACATGCTAATTTTATGCAAATAAAATAGATGAATATTTAGGTAATAATTGTAAATTTCTTAAGAACAGCTACAAAAATTGACACACAGCATTGATCTGTGTCGAATAATAAATGAGGTAGGATATGAAAGGGTAGGTTTTAATTCATAAAGCTAGGGAGTCAACATTGGATTTTTCACAAAACTAGGAAGTCTGAAATGCAAGTAACTGCTGTTGTTACCATGGTTATAGCCAAACACAAATCCTTTGGAAATAGTCAAAACACATTGTATATTGAGGATGGTTTCCATGGCAACCCATAAATGTTGTGAATGGCACACAAGTAAACAATTTAAAAATATATCAACTTGAAGTACGTTGTCTCACATCAAATGTTTGTTGACAACAAAAAGCAAAAAAAAAAATGACACTGAAAGACAAAGTTATAGATTTTATCATCATTCAAGATTGTCTGATTCTGAACACAATTTCACACTGGTCAACAAAAAAAAGCATTGCTGTGACCTTTGACCTTGATATCAGGGAGTTTGGGCATCATCACATGCTAGCTATTGTATAGAGCTTTGCTTTGGTTGATGCACATTTTAAGCTACACGTTAAATAAATTTCACACAAAAACTTAAATGTGATCCATGTTACATTTCATAAACATGTCTCTGTGTACTTTGTAATCAAATCTGAACTGAAAAATATATCCCAAATGATTGTCATGGCGGTTGGTCATTCTAGCACAACAGAATGTCATTTTTGCTTGACATCACAACAATTTTTGGTTTTGTTTTTGTACATACCGGTATTCAGTACACAAAGATTATTATGATCATAGTTGTATGAAACAGAGACTGAAATCTACGTGAAATCTACATAATTTTTTTTTTGTATTTTTTTCCTTGATCATATCGTTAATGTGACAAAAAAAGCCCTGTTTTTCGCAGAATAAACATTCTTTCGTGTGTTTTATCAGTTATAGAAACGCAACAACCTCTGTTAGGATATATTGTTGCCATAGCAACATGTATTGATTCTTAAATCAGAAGACAAATGCACTAAATGCAGAAACAATCGCATACAAAAAGTCGTTGTCAGTCTCAGAAGGTGTCAAAAATGAGATCAATTACAATGAACAGTCTGCAAAAAACTCTAAATAAACATATCACTGATTTCAACATGGGAGGTAGACTTGGGATAAATCATTACATGTATGTGAAAAAAGTTTGAAACATTACAACAAGTGTCGGTTCAAAAAAAAAATTAAAAAAAATTAGTAATTGTGTCATTACTTTTTATCATTCTGCCAAGAATAAACAAGTACTGGTATCTAGCTTTGGAAGATAAATAAGCAACTAATTTGACATGAACTAAAACTGAATCTGATTCAAGGGAGGCATTAAGTAATCAAATTCAATTTTAAGACTTGAAGCATCAGTATGAACGATTTTTTTGACAGAAAAATCACCGAAATTTCAAACAACATGGAAAAAACAAAATAATACTCCAAAATAATAGTTCATTGACTGAAATTTATTTTAGCTATTTTTCTCATTTTTGATTTATCATGGTACATCTGAAGCATCAACATGAATGATTTTGACAGAAAAAAAAAAAGAATTGTGTAAGATATGTGAAAAACAAAATCAATCTTCCAAAATACTGTATTTCACTATACAGTCATAGTCATCACTATACACGTAGAGATTCATGAAAAAAACCCAAAAACAAATGCAGTGATTGAAACTTAAATCTATCAATTAAAAAGTTGTTCATTTCTTTCTATAACTTTCCTGTATGTAAATTTCATTTCACAGTGCACATTATATGTTTTAATTTTGAAATTTTCAAAAAATGGTTTGTGATGGTTTATATATAAACTAGACATTGTAAATTGTTGATGTATACAAGCAAAGCCTCTTTCCATATCAAATGATATCCTACAGAATATGTTTGCCCTCTTCATATTTTCGTAATTTTTCTGATACAAATTTTCCGTTTTCGTCAAATATTTGAAAAAAAAGGTTAAACTCTGATCAAAACAGTACCCTTTCACAAAGTCTTTCCTTGTTAATATTGTTTTTGAAGGCTTGGTTTTAGCATATATGAATATTCAAATTTGAATATTTGATTTTGATTTCAGAAATCATGGTACCTCTCCACTTTAAGTATTGGGGCACTGAAGAACACAACAGACTGATAAGTGAACATCGTAGGTGGAGCTGCACATCATCGGAGGTCTCCAGACATCTATCCACTCCCAGCATGCAGTGCTCTCAATTTGTTTGGCCATAGGTCATTCCCAGCATGCAGTGTCCTCAATCTAATCAATATGGCTGCCTTTAGATTATTCCCAGCATGCAACAATAAGAAGGCTACAAAAAGCCCATCAGAAATGGCAGGTTGTATATAAAGTATGACTTAGGTTGTTTTGCAATGGACACTTGAATGGAAGAAGCACATTTACTAATTCAATCAGTTGTATTACATTACTTCAAAAACAATGCCTGGCTCTGTAAATATTGCATACAAAAACCATAGCTTATTAATTTGAACACACACACACACGCACACAAGAACACACAACCTCCCCTCACCTCACACACTGGAGTTGTAATAATCAGTTGTAAACATACTATTGGTTACATTTACCACACAAAGTGACTGATATGTTATTTTTGATCAAAATTTGTTTCATTTTTTTTTTGTTCGGGCACTTTCATATCACAATAAAGAGTTCATTATCCTGACTTATAGTTAGTTAGTAACATGATTTGAACTTAATGTATTAGAGGCATGAATTATTCCAATCAACCTATGAGATGTAATCTTACCTCAAATTGAGGTTTAAGGGTAATAAACCAGTTCAGGTAATCAAATAGTTTATATATATAAATCAAACAGTACAGATAACTAAATAGATGACAATTCAATGGCTCACATACCTAAACAGTTCTGATAATCAATATGATCATGTAACCAAATGATTCAGATAACCAAACAGTTCAGATAACCAAACTGTTCAGATAACCAAACTGTTCACATAACCAAATAGTACATATAACCAAACAGTTCAGATAACCAAATGATTCAGATAACCAAACAGTTCTGATAACCAAACAGTAAAGATATCAAAACTGTTCAGATAAGAAATGGTTCAGAAAACCAAACAGTTCATATAATCAAACAGTACAGATAACTAACAGAACTAAGTTCAGATAACTAAACTGTTCAGATGACTACATTTCAGGTAACCAAACTATTTATATAATCAAACTGTTTGGATAATCAAAACAGTCTGAAGTAATGACAGAGCTCATTTCTGAGATAAATATTGTTCAGATAATGAACGTTTAGACATTACAGTACAGTGTCTAGTGCATTAAAGAGCATGCTAATTTGGTTACGTGAACCGTGGTCTGAGCATGCCCGTAATTATTCAATACGTGAAAACATGTTGATTAAATTTGGACAGTGATACATTTCATTCAATAAATTACTACATTGTCTTCACACTTAAAAAGGAAGTTACTATAAAACTTGTTTAGAAATGGCTTTGTAAAAGCTAAACAGTAATGGCGTCTTTTAAGTTTACATTTTAAAAAAAAGAAACTAAGAAGGGGTCTCTTTTATGCTGACTAAATATCTAAATTATCTTTAAAAAAAAATGTAAGATCGAGAAAGATTGCTTTTATTCTGACATGAATATCATTTGAATATTCTATCTCTTTTACGTACTTGATCTGACCAAACTTTATCGCTATAGAAACAAATGGTTCTCACAAGTTTTACATAAAATCTCTCTAAAACTGATTTCAACAAGATTATTCAGATTGTACTTGACAAACAAATTGGGTGAACTTGAAACCCTGTATAAGACAACTTCATAACTTATAAGTTCATGTCCACATCGACATAAAGTATACTTTGAGTATTTATGGACAATTTAAAGGATGTAAATTTCACTATAAATAGATCAAAATCTTCTTGAAAAATCCTAAAATTATTTGGACTTTCTAGCTTTTAGGAATGCTTGACTTGTCATGTTTGTTATGCTCTCATTGGATGGATGCTGACAACCTTTGACATGTTAGTAATGACTAAGAGCCAATCAAATTCCATTTATCAAGGCTGTGCATGAATTATGCAAATTACATCAACTGCTGACTAGGTCAAGATTTGTGATTTCTGACAAAGGAAGTGGACGCATCTCAAAAAAACTAGTGAGGAACTTAAGTATTTCAATTTGGTAGCACCTAACTTGTGGAAATACAGATTTTATATGGAAAAAATAAAACACCAAAGTTGCTTTGGGACTTCGTGAAAATGTTATTTGCTACTGTATTGACAGGCAACTTTGTTTAAAAAAATAATAAATGCAAGTTGAGGTGGTGAAGAAGGAATAGGAATTTATTGATTTAAAAGGTGTTACCATGGTAACTTAGTGAAGGACGGATCTAAAAACTGAAGTAAACCTGTTGGAAGGATACTGACGTTGTGCTGTGTACAAACTGTGTTTACACAAGACCTATGATTGTGCTTTACTGTTTGGTAGAAAGAGTGGAATGATATTATAGATTACAATGTGAAAATGCAGGTCAAAAGGTCATGACCTAGGTGAGTAAAATAGTTCTGATACAATGAGAAATATTGCTCAGAATGTTTTGTTGTTTTATAACAAATAGATACATTAAATTGCATGTTTGAAATTAGACAGCTCAAATTGTTTGCTATAACATTATCAAGGCATTCACTCCTTTGAACTTTCTTATTGAGTCCCCAATCAAGGTGCTTGTTATAATATCATCAAGGCATTCATGCTAATCTTTCCAGATGTTCAACCCTGACCAATCAAGGTGCTTGTTATAAGATCATCAAGGCATTCATATTAATTTCATGATGTTTGAATCTGACCAATCAAGATGCTTGTTATGATATATTACACCAATCAGAGCCTTTGTTGTTTCAAATTGACCTATCAAGATACTTGTTACAACACAAGCAAGGCATAATTATAAGCATAATCAGTCTTTGGGACTTCTGGACTCCTGCTGTTTCCATCAAACAGTACACTAAGCTTCCGAATCATTACAAAATAGTGCAGAACTTGGATGCTTTTGAACCTCCCCGATTAGAAGTGCTGTCTTTATTTAGTTTCTTGCCACGTCTATCTTCCTTGATAAGTGTTGGAGGAGGTGTTGGGGGTTCAGAATTCTTCTTCTGTATGCGATGTAGAACAATGCGATACGTACCCGTTATACTGTTGCGTGAATCTTTATCTCGAGTTTGTTCAAAATGTTCATCACCGATTCCTAAATCTTTGAGAGCTGCCTGAACTTCCATTTCTTCTGCACTCGACGATTTATCAAAATGAGGCGTGAGCTTGTACTGGTGATGCGCCCTCGGGAACTCCTGACCATCAAGCCACGCCGCTTTCTTAATTTGTGCAAGTGTTAATCTGTCTGACGGAACTGGTTTAAGTATACCTTTGATAATCGCTTGACAATCTTCGGAAACATACGATGGTATCGTATAGGATCCATCTAATATACATTTTTTCAACTTTGCGACTGTTTCGGCACGGAATGGCATGAGTCCTGTGACCATGAAATATAGTAGTATACCCATAGCCCATAGGTCGACCCAGTGCCCAATGTAATTTTCATCTTTGAATAACTCTGGAGCTGCATATGGTGGCGATCCACAAAATGTATTTAATGTTTCACCAGGTTTACACATGGTACTGAAGCCAAAGTCACCAATTTTCACAAGTCCATTTGAAGCATAGAAAACATTTTCTGCCTTCAAGTCTCGGTGTATGATGTGTTTGCTATGCTGTAAACAAAGAACAGAATATAGAAATTACTACATAGATATTGACGAGATGGTTTGGATGAATTTTCAATTCTGAATGTTTCCATGGTGATAGCTTTGATACTTGACATGCCAGTATGCCAAGTCTTTGGGCTAGTATGGGGATGATTGCCTTGTCCTGTGACTTAGTTCATAAGTTCAAAACTTCCTGTTAACATGTGCTGGAAATTCTAGCACGTTTTGGCAAAACTAGTCAGAAATTATTTGTATGTTGCAAATGTTAAGTTTTATTTACTTGTATCAACACACACTGTTCTTTGATCAATTCTTGTGACATAGTTGTTCAACTCAATGTGAGATCCCACACTGAATGTGTTAAACATGTTTTTTAATTAATTAATTAGTGAACAAATTTTCATTGAAAGAGATATAGATGTTAGACTGCCCTCGCTAGGGCAATACTAAGTTTCTTTCTAGGCTTCTGTAGCCTACAATTTCATGAAAACAAATTATATTTACATAACTACTGGTATATCCTTTCGTTATGGAAATTTGTAAAATGACTCTACATCAATGTTGAGTGAACCCTGCAAAATTTGAGTATACAAGTTTAGCAATGTGTAGTACTAAATAATTTTATAATATTCGCCAGAACTGTTTATAGATATGAACATTGTGGGCTCAATCCTTCTAAGAGAATTCTTTGGTAGTGTATAGCATACACACTTACTCAATGCTCACCCCACCCCTACCCCACCCAACACATACCTAGCAAAATATAATACAGTTGAAAATTATAATTCATATCGGATTTTTTGACTACCAGCTCAGTCATTTGTATATTGATAACTGAATCCTTTTCGGAGGTGCATGAAAAGTGGCAGCCAATGAAAGAACTAGAGGGGTGACTATATTGCCAACCCAATGGCCCACCCCTGCCAACAACCCAGTTGAAGAACCTCGCCCAATGGCCTGGCTCAGACTATGTTTTGAGAGATGCCCTCCCTATATTGGAATAGCTAGAGAGGTGGCCATATTGAGTCTAGATGTGTATAACAATCCCACATTTTTACCGACCTAATATTTGAAAGGATTACAATGGCATTTGAATAGAAAGGATTATAAATGCCATCCATTAATAACTGTTAGCTCTATACCAATGGTTTTTTTTTATACTTCTGAAGTCACTTACATAAAAGTTAATACAAGTTGTACATTGTAGCTATTGAAAAGCAAAAAAATGTACTGAAAGAGAAAAAATAAAAAAATACCACTGAAACTGGAAACACACTTTGTGTAATTGTACACTCCAGACATGAATGGGTCACCTCTGTAAACAATAGCATTGCTATGGCAACCAGTGATGAACAGTCAATATGGCCGCCATGAAAAGAATATTAGCTGATGGTATGCAGACAGCTTATGAGTTTGAAGAAGGATCTATCGAATGAACACAATTGATAAATAACCTTGTGGTATTTAAGATAAATCACCTTTCACCTTTCACATAAATCACCTTTCATATTTAGTGATATTCAGAGATTTGAAAATACGCAATATCACAATGAAACCTTCACTCATTAGCAGCTTTTCAGTACTACCATACTGAATGTTGTTCAACTTATAAAGGTGTTTGTATTGCATCAAAATATTCTAAAAGCCCTATATCTACAAGTCTTGCTTTACAATATGTCACGTTGAAAATTTCTTTTATCCAATTTCACACAAATACAAAAGTATTATTAGCACAAATTTTTGATTAGTTTATTCACTCACTGTCACTAGATGGGTTAATAACAGATACTAGATAGAATATCAGATCTGATTTCAAAAGCAAACTTGCGTTCACAACAAAGACTGTATAAAATAAATTATTTTGAAGACAACTCATTCTGGAGTAGTACACGTTACAGTTACGTTCTATGACAGCTTTTTTGTGGTCTTCATGAAATGGCATGAATTATGTTATGTTATTGTTTATTAAGGTGTCCTATGTGGTGGACTTAACAAATTATACAATACTTAAATAAAATTTACAAAAAAAGAGCCACATCCAGCCCTCTGGCTTATAGGACACAAAGAATATCAAATTAAATACATACATAAAAAAATAAATAAATAAATAAATAAATATCACATACGTTTTAACTGTAAAGAAAGGTTTTCCTACGGTTAAAGGCCTTGTGTAAAAAGTTTGCGGTGGTAGTGAAGCGTGTGTAGTGAAAGTCAATCTGATTTTTAAAAACAAACTGTCTTCTCTGAATTTTCAATTGCTGTTCTCTTTCATAATTTTGAAATATGCCAGAAATTGTTTCATTTAGACCAGGCTTTCTGTTCTATTTTAGTATGAGTTCTGAAACCTTCAAAGCCTAGAGACTCATCGTTGGTTTGAAAATCTAATGATCATACGGAGAATCCTTAGTTAAATTTGAAAGCCATATGATCACTAAGTGTCCAGGATATGAAACCTTAACAGAATACTGAACATATCAGAAACTTATATTGTGCACAATTCCACTCTCTCAATTATCATGGTCCTAAAAACTGAATGTATACAGGAACTGTGAAAACTTGACTAGATTTCTATCTGAAACTGTGGTAACCTTGCTTGACCAATGTCGGAATTATGAAGATATCTCTGAAAATGCATCATTTATGTGTTATTGAATAGAACAGCTGATCCATAATCCAGATTAAAAGTATAAAATCCATTAACAGTGTCAACTCATACAACTTACACACTATTACAATGGCACTTATAATGAAAACGATTGCACATTTTTATTGCAATCAGCTGTGTTGTGTTACCATGGCAACAGCTGTCACATATTATGCCACTGTGTATAATTGTTATAAGAATTTTCCCATTATTCATTTTGTTCTGTCAATGTTACAAATGGTCAAACAGCTATTAGTCTGCAAGATATATGCCATGTCTGGGTCCCTTTGCGCATCGGTCAACCATTTCGAGATTGTTGAGGGCGGGATGACACGACGTATCTTAGTTCGTATATAGAATGAATTCTTTGAAAATATGTTAATGAAAATATTTGCTAAATTGATATCTGAAATGTATGTATTGAGATATTTGATGCATTTCAAAGTGCTCAGTAAAGACATATTTGTAAGATATGTTTTGTCAGGACATCCTCACTCATCGGTTTACCGGCCGACCAACTCTTGTAAAGACAAGACAAGTAACGATAGATTATATACAGTCTAAGAAATAGTCAACGGGGGAAATATTTATTGAAAACATTTATAGTTTCCAGGTACCATGCCTAATACATGATGTCCAATGTAAAATAGAAAATTTGATTAATTTTTAGAAGTTGGATATAAACTGGTTGCCATGGTAATAACTGTCTGTAATGCTTGGATGTATAAAGTATACACCAAGTATACAGTCTATCATTATCACTAGATAGATATACTAGTACTGAAAACGATGTCCATGGGATCACGCTTTAATGTTTCTCACTTCAACCAAGTTTTTTGTGTTTTTGTGTTGATTGTTTACAGTTACAGCAAGCTTCAGATCGTTTAGAATATAATCATGTTTTCTGAGTGAAGTGTGGGTATCAGCATCTTAAAATACATAAATAACATGTTCTGTTATGTTTTTTTTAACTGCCCAGATGGGGGAGGAGGGGGAGGGGGGATGGGGTGGAAGAGGGAGCAGTAAAACGTCTTCACATTTATACAGTTGTGTCAATATGAAGTGGTAAAAACACATCTTACTACTGTAGAGGACCATCTCTGTATCATAGATACCGTCCAAACATGACTGACTTGTGAGATACATCTCTGTATCATAGACACCGTCCAAACATGACTGACTTGTGAGATACATCTCTGTATCACAGACACCGTCCAAACATGAATGACTTGTGAGATACATCTCTGTATCATAGACACCGTCCAAACATGACTTGTGAGAATGAAGGCCACTCACTACACAAACACATCTCTTCCATATCATTTCTATTCAATAATTCATTCCTGTATGTATCTGATATATTAATATTCTATTCTTGTCACTCCTTCATGGAATATATATTACTATTTGAATGAGCTATAAATTCCCATGTCATATATAAAATTAATTGGGTATCAAAGTTGACTGATACTAAATAAATGAAACATGAAAAATGTAAATTGAAAGAAAATGAACTTTTAAATAACAAGTGAATGGAACCATGAATGATACCATTGCTATGGAAACAGAGACATGAATGACACCATTGCTATGATGTGGAAACAGACATGAATGACATAATTGCTATGGGAACAGAGACATGACTGACACCATTGTTATGGGAACAGAAACATGAACGACACCATTGCTATGCAAACAGAGACGTGAGTGGCATATCACCATGGGAACAGAAACATGAATGACACCATTGCTATGGAAACACAAATATGAATGACACTGCTATGGGAACAGCGACATGAATGGCACATCACCATGGGAACAGAGATATGAATGATACCATTGCTATGGGAACACAAACTTGAATGACATCATTGTGATGGGAACATAATCAATGAATGACATGTTACCAAGGGTAACCAATACAGATTTTCAGTGTTTCTGACTCAAAAACCACACATGCATTATTTTGACTTTCAACAGAAATGACTAGTACATTTCTATTTATCTTGTCCATGTCAAAATTATCTATAGTCACATGACTGCTTAGATAACAGTTTTGAATCCTGACTGGAATTTTAAAATATTGTGTTTTGTATTTTCCTTTTCATCTTTTCACAGTTCCACATTTTCATCACTCAATAGTCCTGGTAACCATAGTTACAAAGGGAGAATAATTGAACAGAAAGAGAGATGTTGGGATCCATTTATATTCACATGATAATGGTACATGGTTTTCTCAATACTTTGCATTCAACTGTCTGTTCTGTGTTCTGTACATGTCACCTTATATAACCTATATGGTACAGCATTGAATGGATGACTATGGGGGCATAATATCAAGCTGGGGATCATTATGAGGTGTGATAAATTCTCGTCAACTTTATAGGCTTGAAACGATGGAATTTTTCCTGAAAATTAACTCCATCCCAGGGCTTCAGACTTACCTCTTTAACAAAATATCCAAACAAAGCCTGGAATTCTATATTATTGTTTTTATTGAGTTGCACATGTTATCATACTTGTGAGTTGAACAGCCACACATCAGCCAAGTTTAATATTGTGAAAGTAATACTTCATCAGGACATAATTTTTCCAATGATTTACAAAACAGTCTTTGGTCATATTTAGTCTGTCGCGTATCTGATAAAAAAAAATTCATTTTGACATCAATATCTCAATCTCACCATCACTCATCTCAATGACAATGTCACCGAAAGACAATGGACAAGACTGATATATAGCGCCCTCTGGTGGTATAGTAGAGAAGTGAGTGAGTGGTATTAAATAGTTTAATTCACTGAAATGTTATGGTTCAAGTAAAGGGTATGAAAGGTGATAACTGTCAACAATCCCTGAAGAAACAAATTTCAATTACTGCAATTTCAGTTAAAAGATTGTTATATTTCAAACTTAGGCTGTATCGTAACACTTGTCCATGGTCTTGTATAATGTATAAATTATCGTACCTGCACCTTAGGGTATAAAAGTTGGAATATAACAAGAGCTAATGTGCACCAAAATGAAGCCCAAACATGTATACATGCAAACTCGTTTAGTTAGCCTGTTTACATCGCGATCTGTTTTTGGTTTGCTGTCTCACTCAACCGATTGTAATGCTAGTAATGGCAAAAAATAAATTTAGCAACATCCCCCAATGGCAGTTATCAGCATTACCTGTTTGTAGATATTTACATACTATTCGCTATATATATGTAAAATTATTTTGCTCATGTGCTCAATGAGGGCACATTTATATATTGACTTCATTCGTGATACCCTTTAGCACTCCCCATTGCAACCAATCAGTTAAGGTGCATTTTTTTTCCAAAGCAATCTGTTTGAGAGTATGATTTTTCAAACAACACAACTGTTTGTTGTTGCTAGCAAATATAAGCACTTTGTGAAACAGAGAAGTCATAACACAGATTGTGATGTATTAGGCCATAGTGTCATACACACTGGGTTAAAATTACAGATGGTTTATACTTGACAATGCCAATCTTTTTTCAACAATGGTGAAAAGATGAAGTTGAATGAATATCTTAGTGTCAGCAAAAAAATTTCAACAAACACAATGTTTCTAAACATTTATTCATATCCTTCATACTTTTCTAACCTCTCACTATTCACCCAAAACATGATTTATTCTTTTATAAGTTTAACACGATATTTGGCAGACATGTTGGATTCTAAAATTGCTTATCTTAAAATGATTTTGACCACTTTCAAAATGATGTATGATTGGCCACTGATTTTCCCCTTGATTTTAACTCGGAATGAGGGGAAATTTTTATTAAAAAAAGTAACAGTGAGACTTTGAGACAAATTTTATTCATAATCTAAAGCTGACCTGAATTTGGGTTGAAAGGGCAGGAGATGATGGTGAATCCAATTTTAATCTACACATACCAACACTTGTCATGTCACAGCTGTTAAAGATGTTATCTTTCATTATCTCATTACAGAAGTCTGACGCAAATGAGCACACAAAAATATATACTTTGAAAATATGTCGTCTTCCCTCCAGACAGACACTTCTAAACAAACTATTAATGTCGTGCATGAATTGGTAAACGCTAATGAAAATCACCATGGAAATAACACGTCAATAGTTACCATGCCAACAGTGATAAGCAAAAGCTATCATTTAAAAAAAAAAAAATCGGTTGTCCCATCAAGATTTTACCGATATGATAAAATGTGCGTGTACTACGTGTATGTCTGTAGATAAGATAGCAGTCGTGCTGTGGATCGCTAATAACACCTAAGGTGTTTTCTGTGAGACGTATCTACCACAATAAAACTGCCCATCAATCCTTGGCATCACTTCCCTACACTGATAGACTTTAATGTGGTTGCTAGGACAACATAAAGATAAAGCCTGGGTGGGACTGGCAAGTAATTGATCAGTTTATACAGCAGTTCATGAATTCACATTATTCAATTTTTTCTCACTATAGGTGTCTTCCATCTAATGATGTCATCCAACCATTCTTCATATTTTCTTAGAAATTTCATTACGTGCAACTCATACGAACCGTTTTGATCAAACAACGCCTAATCAGATTGTGTCAAGAAACTTGATACAATGTATCTAATATTGGCTACTAATACTATTGGGACTGTAGATACTTTGTAGCTATGTTGGTATGCATGTTGTTACACTGTAACCTTTTACTATTGTAGAATCTTGTTGTAGACATGATAATTAGACTGAAACATTCAAACAGTATGACAATTAAAATTTAGATGTTATTCCCAATATATTTCTTCGTTCAGCCGAGGAAAATCGGAGAGACCTGTGGGGTCTTTGACTCTACGAGTCCTAGACGAGTATTTTCCGGCTGAATGAAGACAAATATTTGAAAATAACAATTATACCAGCAAAAGTAATATCAAAGAAAAATCAGGGAAAGTAATGGTAATTTTGAATGTTTTGACTCGTATTTCAAACACAGCAGAACCAATGATGTAGACACACGTTGTCATGATGTAGAAAGAGCACAGTATATATTCCATATTTTTGTTCTAAATGGCTCGTGCATGGTATAATCAATTTTATGTGGAGAGCGATAAACAGAGTGATCGATAAACCATTTTTAGTACATGGGATTTGATTGAAAAAACGATGACATAAAGCATTCAGTTGATGAAACATGGACTCTTACCAAAAAATTGAAGTCTGGGAAACATGAAGGAATTTTCTTAGAACAACAGACAAAAGATATTCACTGCCTAATAATATAGCATGCGATGGTTGATAAACAAGGTAAAGAGCAAAGTGTATGGACATGGGGGAAAGAGACTCGGAACATATTAGAATTTATCAAATCTATCCATGTAAATAAAAAAGAGAGAAAGTTGATGTATCTGGCATATGTCATATATTTGTGTACTTTTTAGGATTCTTATCAGAAAATTCCAATGACGTACAGTAGGATTGTTGGTAGATAGTGATGTCATGGCAACTTGATACTGTCAATGCCATGGCAACATCATCCTGAAGTATACCATATAAATATCTGAAGTAAACACTGGAATGCACAGAAGTCTAATAGATGAATTTTTATGATGATGAATGTACTGTACAGTTATGTTGAAATATGTCTAAACTACAATTATGTTTTCAAAATATGTACGGGTCAGTGAACATCTAATCTTTAAAAATAACCGCCTATCGCTCAAGATTACATTTGCTACCGATACTTGCAAAGTTCGAATATTTTCATTAGTAATATTGATTAGATATGGTGAAATTGTAGGTCATAGTTCAATGAAGTTTGTCCTTATCAGAGTAAAGTACTTTCCCACCAAAATCTAAGAACACAAGTTCTTGTCTGCCCATAATTTTGTTAATTTTTAAACTTTATTTTATATGGATGGCATACAAATCATTATTATTTATGAATCTGTATCAAAATATGACGAGCAAAGTTGAAATGAAATGAAAATTTTGATAAAATTGTAGCAGACTTTTTTCTTCACATAATACGCCGGCCTTTCTATGGACCGAGATGTCAAGTAATGGACAAATCATGATGGGGACTGTTTTAAATGTAAACATTGAAATCTGATTATTGTACATTTTCAATCTTTCATCAAAATCTATTTGAATCTAATTCTATGGACAAAACTTTGACAGGTTTGGGAGACATAAAATGGAAACTAAATCAAACCAAAAAATTTCAATTTTTCTTCATATCAGAATATGGTTCAATGAACAACAAGATTGGTGTATTGCATTACACCCAAATCAAATCAGTGGGCATATTATTGTCTTTCATTTTAAACCAATTACTGAACTGTCACTGACAAGTAATAGCACCATGCATCATGTCTCTGTTTATTTACTGATAAAAACTGACATATTGGAATTGCCCATCACATTTGCCTCCTGCATCAATCAACTGTCAGAGAGAGTACTCATGTTTCTCAATCTCCAAGTGCCTACCTATGTCATGGAATCGAGGATATTTTCCCTGCGAGAAAATCTTTAAATGTTGAAAAAAAAAAATTCTGACAATTTTTGAATATTGGGTTTACAATATTGGGTTTACAACCCACAATTTATACTGTAAATCATATTTTTTCACTAGAAAATTTAATTCAAATGCATGTGTGTGTGTGTGTGTGTGTGTGTGTGTGTGTGTGTGTGTGTGTGTGTGTATGTGTGTGTATGTGTGTGTAATACATACGTACATACATATGAATGAATATATGTAAGTGTGATATGTACATACGTACTGTATGTATGTATGTATGTATGTATGTATGTATGTATGTATGTATGTATGTATGTATGTATGTACATACGAACGGACGGACGGACGGACGGAAGTATGTATGTATGTACATACATCATATGGATGGGTGGGTAGGTGGATGGATGTACATTATACATGTATGTGTATTATGCATGTCACATTTTGACTATACAAGCACTTTGAGTTAAACTCTCAGTGCTATTAAAGTACAGATTGAATCAAATCTAAAAGTTTAACATGTGACTCAACTAGTCGACATTTTATATGTTATTTACAGATAGCAATCATATCAATCACAAAGCCAATCTGTCTGTCTGCTATAATTGACCTTTTTAAATGTGACCTACATTAATGCAACATATCGTTTAATTCACTATTACTACCTAAGCTGATCTGTTAAAACTATTCCATGCCCCACTCTACTTTCACCTCTTATACGGAAAGGTTAGGTTTTGAATGCCATTTGGGTCAACCAATAGGTGAACCCCTTTTGAGTGGAAATGGTCCATACTTAATTTGCCTTGCTATAAAACCATTCTTAATGTTTCAATGCATGTATCCTTTGATTAATTGACACAAATTACAGCCAGGTATCACTTAATTCATTGCCCCCCCAATTACAGCCAGGTATCACTTAATTCATTGCCCCCCAATTACAGCCAGGTATCACTTAATTCATTGCCCCCCAATTACAGCCAGGTATCACTTAATTCATTGCCCCTCAATTACAGCCATGTATCACTTAATTCATTGCCCCCCAATTACAGCCAGGTATCACTTAATTCATTGCCCCCCAATTACAGCCAGGTATCACTTAATTCATTGCCCCCCCCCCCCCCCCCCCCCAATTACAGCCAGGCATGACTTTATTCATTCTGATCTGTCAGTGAATATTACTGAAAAACACAAATCATGTCATGTTATCAAGATAGTACTTTAGATTTCAATTTTAATACAAGAATATTATTTATCATAATATTTCAATCCTTACGAGAGGCATTCAGTTTGTATCTGGTATACTCTTTGGATGAAAATTGTCCAATAAATCAATAGTAACTATGCGACTATTTTTCTTCTTTTAATATTTTTTGTTCTTATGTTTGAAAATTTGTGCTTTTATGCTGTCATAATTAGTTTATACACTTACGGTGAAATAAAATTCCAGGTCTTTCCAGGATTTTCCATCTTTTCCGGTTGTACATTGTATTCATAATCATATCAACTTTGGTCATTTTCCAGAAATGTTGACATGCGAAATAAATTTCATTTGTCAACACACTGGCTTTTTAATACATGTATATTTCTCTTGTATCTAATCAACACTTTAGATGTAGAACGCTCTGATGATTGATTTTCCAGGAGATTTCCGCGAGGCCTTTGAAATCCCAAGACTTTCCAGGAGCATATATTTCTCACCTATCTTAATCAACACTTTATGACAGCAACATTGATCATTCAGTCAACTGATTTTCCAAAAGTTTCCAAAAGATGATCGCATTTTTCCAGGACTTTCCAGGAGACCTTTGAAATTCCCAGAATTTTCAAAGTGAAATTCCCAGTGGACATGTAATTCATCTAAAAGACTGAACTATCTTTGGTAAAATTCAGGGTATATTTCCACAAGAAAACATGAGCAATAAAATGTGATATTAAACTTTGAATATGGACATGTCTGCTGTTTTTCAACCAAGGGTCTGACCAAGCAAAAGGTTACACTGTTACAGTGAATATGGCTTTCATAGAAGATGTTTTACATACACACTAAAGGGAATAGGAACTCAGGAGTCATGAATATTCATGAGGCCACCATGAAGATACAATTTCTGCTACTCCCATGATGCAATGCCCCACAGCAAAGATACCCCACATATATAAAGGAACAAGGTCAACTTAATGTTTGTCTGAAATCGCAAGTAATTATAGGTGACGTAAAATCATGAAATGACTCTCCGGAATCCATAGTTTATGAAAATGTTTCTAATCTATCTTACCCTTTAACAATTGCCAACTTACCATGTGTTCAAGCGCTGATAGAACCTGACTATACAGTGCCTTTGCATCAGGTTCTGCAAGTTTGCCTTCGTTTGAAATCTTGGCAAAGAGTTCCCCGCCGGGTGCATATTCCATAACTATATGAAGCTTTGCAAGAGTCTCTATCACTTCATACAGTCGGATTATATTGGGGTGGTGTAATTTCTCCATACTGCTAATTTCCCGTGATAACAGTCTTTGTGTCTTCTGATCTAGTTTGGTCTTGTCTAGGATTTTAATGGCTACTTTCTCTGTCAAGATAAAATAGAAAATGAGCTGTAAGTTATAGGATTATTAAGATTACATCAGTTTATCTCTACTACCAAAATGCCAAATGGCATCTTACTCTGGGAATTTTTTGAAAGAGATTATGAAAACTTTTTTAGTTTTTTGTGCATGTTTTCTGTGTAATTATGTTTTTTGTGCACACTATTTTTTTACACTGTAGTTCAATGCAAAATATTCAGACTGCAAGTGGAGGGGTGTGTGTGTGTGTGTATGTGTGTGTGTGTGTGTGTGCGTGCATGTGTGTGTGTGTGTGTGTGTGTGTGTGTGTGTGTGTGTGTGTGTGTGTGTGTGTGATACTTTATGATGGTGCAGTAAGGACCGCACAGTGCATAGGAATAACTAAGTCTCCACAGAATGAGTAGTGATACTTTTTGTCAGATTGACCATCCAGCCAGCCTGCTACAAAGACTACAACACCAACATACTACATCATAACATGTAGAAATCCATAAATTTTTAAGTATCTGCTGCTGGAAAACTATTTTCACAATAACAATATGCATAAAGACAGACATCATTTGTGACGTTTGAATTGGTTTTCCTGGAATTCTCTCCTTACATTCCAGAATAATCATTAATAATACATTTCTTGGCAATCTCACTCCACAAATTCAATTTGTTTTCTTGGAATTCTCTCCTTACATTCCAGAATAATCATCAGTAATACATTTCTTGGTAATCTCACTCGACAAATGAAAAAACACCCAAGTTCTTCACCATCACTTCAGTATGTTTAATCATGCCTACTGCTAGAAGTACTAACAATGATAAGACTAGCATCAACATGTCTGTTCAGTGTTGATTTAACACATCACATATAAATGTTCAAGTGAAGTGAAGCCTTATCTTGCAACTCAAAACTTGATAAGTTTTTGTGATTATCACAAAAACTTATCAAGTTTTGAGTTGGCAATAATCATATTATTCGCAATTTGCAGCAAATGTGATAAATTTTTAATCAAAATTTTGACTCCGAGTCATTGTAAAGATTCCTTCCATTGATCGAGTTCTAACACAGGATTGTGATTTGTAAAGAAAGCATAGAACTGGACGATTTTGAATCATGTAGGTCGGTATGGAATCAGTCCCAATGAGGCTTCGAATACCAACATAATTCGGTCTTTGTTGGAATAAAAGTACCATCCGACATGACAAAAATCTGATGTTCAAATCCCATATTGTCGCATTAGTGTAATCTTATCAGTGGATCCATAAGGATTACATAGTATAATTCTTTTGTTCAGGACCACCCTTTCTACAAAATCTCTGCCAAACAAATGTTTTCGTCCCAAAAATTATTAATCTTCATTTATTTGACATGGGTCTTTAATCCACCAATGTTTGAATCAGTCAGTCTTAGAATAGGGCTATCTTTAAACAGATGGGTATATACATTCATGTTCAAGACCAACTTTTTTTCTGAAACTTTACTACACAACTGTTTTTCTCATGAGAATGTTAATCCTAATTTGACAGAGATATTTAAAACTTATGATGGATTGAGAACTGAACACACAACACAACTAATCCCTAATGTAGGTCCCCTAAAACTGATGAGGATGATGATGAATTGGGAACCGGACACACAACACAACTAATTCCTAGTTTAGGTCCCCTAAAACTTATGATGGCAATGTTAGATTGAGAACCGGACACACAATACAACTAAACCTTAATTTGTCACAAAAAAAGGTCCACTAAAACTGATGAGGATGATGATGAATTGGGAACCGGACACACAACTCAATTCATCTCTATCATAAAATTTGTCACAAATTTTGACCTTTGAACAAGCAAGTAGCAAGCTTGTAAGGAGTACTTGAAATCTTTGACTCCGTAAATTTTCAGGATGAGAAGCATGCTTGTACGACAATTTAAGCCTGTGGGATGATTGCACAGGTGAGAGTATATTCTGGTTTGCAAGTTTGCTTGTATTTAGCTCCTTGGAATGTCCAGGAACCCCTTGCAAGCTGTCTACAAGACTGTTCCATACTTGTACCATACTGTAGACTGTCTGATTAAACTAAAAATCAGCATTGCCTTTCATCACCTTTAACACATCCACTATATATTAATTACATGGAGATTTTAATTTTAACATCATTCATTACCAAGTGCAAGTTACAACATGCTTCATATGGAAAGCATGGTATAGTAAATACATAGACAAAATATCACATTACATTTTTATTTAGATGGAAATTTTGTAACTATGAAAAATTATAATCACATTTTAATATACAAAACATTAACAGTCATATATTAATTATGTCATTTTATATATTTCCTATCTGAAATGAAATTGATACAATTTAAAACGTTATGGAGGATACTTACTACGGATGAATAAAACTCAGTACAAATAACTTTTATGATCAGTACTCTAGTAACTATACACACTACAATCATCTCCACCATGTAGTCAAATGGTTTTCTTTGGCACAGCATTCCATTCTTACCACCAACAGCATTAGTTAAATGCTACTGGAGAATTGATATAAATGTGATGATGTTATCACATCCTGACAATTATGAACGAAGTAACCAATTACAATCATCTGTCCTAGTACTTAGATTACTACTCACACGCGCTGTTCACCCTTTCCCCAGCAAGATATTTAGCTGGATTTTCATAGAATTTGTCTGTTTGACTGTATGTTGAGAGAGATCATAGGAAATGACTACATGTACAAGTATTGTAGCTATTCTAATGATATGCTGTACAGCAACTACTACCTGATGCAGTGATAAATATGGATGCTTCTTCTTACATGTATGTTCATAATCTTAAGCTTACTCATGAGCAAAGAACAATGTCATCAACTTGTTAGCTCTTTGTATTCTCTCTCCTCTTCTCTGAGCAAGACTACGAGCTAGTAGTCATTGTAATTTCCTTAATGTAACTAATTCTTTCCAGACCGGTTGCGACAGTTTCAAATGTATCGTGAGTGCCTCATACTTGATTGGATTTGCCCACGGCTTATAAAACTCACCTACAAACCAAGAATTCCCAGACGACGAATCAATTACAATGTACCTATAAACTTCCAAATCTAATGTGACTTGTCACTCCATCTTATGGAACTTTGAACTTTTCATTTGAACTTCCCTCAGTCTACAATCGTTAATTGCATTTTAGTACTCTCTTTTCACAAATTATCCGAGAATATGTTACTTGAATGCAATACTCACAATCCCATTTTCCACAGGTTAGCAAAGAATCTTTTAAACGTGAACACTGAAGAGAATGTTGCTGTTATATTTAGACATTGCCATGGCAATATAAAATGTAGCCATCAACTTTCAAGCCAATCAGAACTATTGACTGTCAATATTCCCTGGGAGAGTTTATAAACGAACTATATTCAGGGGTGACATGACATGACATAGCAACACCTACTAGTGTTCGTTATACATCAGCCTGTTCATGCGTTACCATGGTTATAGTAAGCATGAACGCACACAAGTAATAAAGTATTAGGGCATAAAGCTGCTTACCACTAGGTTGTATTTAATATGTGTGAAATCTTTTCTTTGTACATTTTGTAGTAGAATTGTCATTCATTTTGGTTTAATCTACCACTGAATACAAATCAACTGACTTCGTTTAAAAGTTACATCAAAAGTACCATAGTCCTGAGAATTGGCTATCTAGATCTGGCTGAACATTGCCATTATGTTGAGCCAGCTACAAACATAGTACTGATTTGATTTGATATGGCAAAAAATATTCGGAAAATCACAAACAAAAAAAACAAATATACTATATAACAACAATCACTTCGCAGGAAAGACAAAAAGATACAGCAGTTGCCAAGGATGACACAAAAGAGTTTTAACAACTTAACTTACTTCAATTTATTGATAGTTTTTGCCTGAGTGAGGTTCCCACAGTCACCCATTAATAATTACTGGTACATTGGTATCATTAATGCACGGGTCTACCATTCATCAACAATAGAGGGCGCTGTTTATTGGAAAGGACTGTTAAACACTAACTCGTTCTTTCAGATATGCTACAAATCCATTAGTAGTACCATATGTTTTGTCAGAAGTTCATGACAAACTTGCAAAGTATGCACTACATCCTGAATGCATAAGTGTATGTTTGTCTACGTACGTGTGTGTGTGTGTCTGCCTGTCTGTCTGTTTGTTTGTCTGTATATGTACGTGTGTGTGTCGTCCGTGTGTGTGTGTGTGTATGTGTGTCTGCCTGTCTGTCTGTTTGTTTGTCTGTCTGTGTATGTGTGTGCACACGCATCACTGCATCATAGAATATACACAACACTTGTTACAACGAAAACATTATTCAACCTCTACTGAATGGAACTGGGCATACCCAGACACAGCTGCTGAAATATCTAGTCAGATCCATTTCAGCTCTACAGCTTATCTACAGACATTTAGTTTTGATAGGATTGTAGGCATTGGTAATCTAGACATATGATACAGCCCTGGCTATGGCTGGTGGTTTTTACATTGTAGTGTATATAACTGGCTACAGGATCTACAACATTGACTGAATACATCCCGTCTCTCAACCAACTATTGACAAAACATGGCAGTGGCCTCAAAACTATTGTTGACGATAGAAAATATGAAATAATAGTGACTACAATTATTCTATTCATCACGATTTGGATGACAGTAACATTTAAAGACACTTGATAGTTGCTGGGCGTACATCATTCTGTAACATGGACTGAAATGGTGTCGACCTACAACACTGCTATATCCTATCAGTGCAGTCAAACTCATCTCCTGTGTTGACATGACATGACCTCTAACTATCCATTGTTTATGAAGTGTTGCCACAACAATACGTATATCAAAAAATGTCAAATGAGATACAAAATGATAGAATTAATCACATCTAAGTACTTATCCCATGACAAGCTACTAAAAACCACATACCTAACTGATCAATTAATAATGATGCGATTATGATATTGATGATAGAAAAATGTTGATAAAATCTTCATTTACTAAAACGCAAACCTTGGATTCATTTATTTTTATTCAAGATTGCTGATTTTTTGTTTACTTACACCTGAGATATTGACTCTGGATCTTTGATATCAATAAACAACACATCTAACATAGTTACATACATTATAATAGTGTAGGGCTATCATGCAGGGATGAACGTTCTCACAAGACAACATCTTCCACTCCTTGCATAGGATTCCTACTATAATACGGCAAATTTAGAAACCTGGAATCCATTTGGATGAGGTTTTGAATTCTTTAATTCCTCAACACCTGATTGATTGGGAAATCAAAATTCAAAATCCCTGATTCCCCGGATTCTGGGCTAGAAATTTAGAGTTTATAATGATTGGGATCAGTGTGCCCCTCTAAGCCAATTTGACATGCCACTGACACACACAATTTCAAGTGACGTACCAAAGTTTGGTGTTCCCCTATCTCTTAGTATGTGGTGACTCATAAGAAATGCCAGTTTTTATCAAATTTCTGACTTACAACAACAAAATTTGGCTATTATTAGAGGGCAAAATGATTGGGATGGAATGTCAAATATTAATATACAATATCTTATGATAGATACATACATACATACATACATACTTACATACATACATGCATACATACATACATACATACATACATACATACATACATACATACATACATACACACACACACACACACACACACACACACATACATACATACATACATACATACATACATACATACATACATACATGTACATACATACATTAACCCTTTCATGACTAGAGACGAGTTTTAAATAATATGGGGACCCAATTTATATGAATATTTTCGTAATTACAAAAATATTACTTCATTAGGAAGTAACATATCTTTAATTCCAGTCTAAAATGAAGTTGATAAATGCCAAAAACTTACATAAAACAAGAATTTTGTCCAAACAATTTTGGCGGGAATGTTTTCAGTATTGAAGGGGTTAATTACTATGTCACTAGTCTAGTTCCTATACAGTATTGTTATGATTTATACCTTCACTCACACAGTTGGCATCCACAGTCAATTACTTATAATGTTCATCTATCAAACAATAAAATAGAAATATACCATGTGATTTATGGGATAATAGATTCAAAATTTGGTACTGACTGGTAATCTTATCACTCCATCATCTCAATTGGATGTTCA
This sequence comes from Glandiceps talaboti, assembly GCF_964340395.1. Taxonomy (NCBI): domain Eukaryota; kingdom Metazoa; phylum Hemichordata; class Enteropneusta; family Spengelidae; genus Glandiceps; species Glandiceps talaboti. The sequence goes on from NC_135554.1 coordinate 22,479,988, forward strand.
TGAACTTCAACTGATTGATATCGTAAAGAATTCATCAAGTTGAAAACAACATCCCTAGTGTGCTCTCATTCAAGAATTTCCGTCTAGGCTATCCCTGTAATGAACTTGACAACTTGTTAGCTGCTCATATCCCTGGATAATGAACTTGACAGCTACTCTGTATATAACAATTCGCTATCTCTACTCTGTAGATAAGATTAAACAGTCTAAGTCCCTATACAAATCATTACAATTTACACCTTCAGTCACCACATTGATAGTTTGGAGACCATGTTGGCATCCAGACTAAGATTCAATGGTTATCCCATAATGCACTTGACAGCTATATGTGACATTGGCCTGACAGATAAAATTGGCTGTCCCAAGATGATGAACTTGCCTGCTACATATAACAATGGCTATCCTTTGATAATGAACTTGACTGATAAAATTGGCTGTCCCTGAATAATGAACTTGACTGATAAAGTTGGCTGTCCCTGGATAATGAACTTGACTGATAAAGTTGGCTGTCCCTGGATAATGAACTTGACTGATAAAATTGGCTATCCCTGGATAATGAACTTGGCAGTTACCATTGGTTATATTGTCCCTATTGCCAGCAATTAGACCATCCATGCGGAGGCATGTTACATACACAGATTTCACAACAATGTCTTCATGGGTTGGAATGAAATTTAAATGGAACATAAAACCCCTTGATCATTCAGAATTCTAGTAAAATACAACTGGCGACATCAGACTGTGGACAAACGAAACCTGTTACAGGGAAAGTAAGCAAATGAATTGGATTAGTAAGATTAGACTCAGTGTATTGGAACAGCAGAGACTTGCATTACAAACCATGGTTTGATATAAACAGTTTATGGCCTTTTTATGTGTACATGAAGTGCCAGCCTGGGGAACTGGAAATTTGGTTGTGAATGTGAACTATTACATGTATGCAATGAGGACAAACAACCATTCTTATAAAATGATTGAATGTAATACAAGTCTCTGTACTTCCAATATATGCTGTGCCAAGTGTAATTAATCTAATTCAGTTGCTTACTTTCCCTGTTTTTGTAACAGGTTCGGTCTGATGTCGGCAGTTGTACATTGAATTCACACTGAGTAGTACTGAGCAATTTCACTCGCTACATCATTATACATGTCCATGTGTGTCTTACCAGAACACTGGAAGAAACCATACAGGGAACGCGATTACATCTTTTGGCTTGATGCTGTTTACCACGCAAAGGTCCAACTGTTCTGCTAGAAATAACTATATTCATAACACAACTAGGTTCCCAGTTTCCACTGTTCTCAAACATATCAACCATTTCTCATATTCTAAATCTTTTATCAATCAGCTTTCCATGGACATATTTTGTTCCCATTGATGACTACCTATACCGCTGGGAAAATCATTCATTGTAGTTATGGCTTGAAGCCATTATAACGTACCTAGTAATAGAGTCATACTGAGGAAAGACTACAAATTCAAGATTACATCTGCATGTATCATGTATGTACTATGTTAAATAATATAGTCTCTTATTTTACCAGTTGTTGAACTGCCTGGAAAACTGTGTCATGGTACAAAGAAAATATGTGTCTTTCACATATGTACATGTACAATTCAGGAAACGTGATGAAATCGGAGTTTCCCAGCGACAACTATCTCTAATTAGCACGAAATATATTGAATAATGACATTCTCAATGTTATCTTTCTGTCAAGTAGATGGCAAACTGTGCCACAAAGCAAAATTCCTACAATAGTTTCCATGGGAACAGAGAATACACATCATTTCCCATAACATTTGACTTCTAAAAAGACATCTGTTTTATGTGTAAAAATACAATATCTCATAATCCATATAATGGCATAAGCACGACTTTATTACGTACATTTTATCAGCTCTGTAAACCTGTTCAACATTTATTAAAACAAAATTCCTCATATATGATTGTCGTTTAACTTCGCTGCAAAGTATTTACCAACCAGTACCAATGTCAGCTCAAGGGCAAGACACATAAACTAGGGACATTAGATTGAAACTGTTCCAACATTTATTAGAATTAAACTCTCCTACAACTAGATTCTTAATGTACGATTATCATTATTTCTGCTCTAAGTATTCCTGCCAATGTCAGCTGAAGGGCAAGATAGCTAATAATACACCATAGGGAGATTAGAGTGTCAGTTCAAGTAGTACAGAATGTCATATTATTAAACACTCACGACATGGTTTTATTGCACGATTTGGGGAGTGTGTACTATAAATAAATTCTACATTGGACAGTATAGGCTTAGTTTGGGGCTTACTTTAAATTCACCAGCGGGCATAATTTGGGGATGGTGTATGATAAATCAATTATCTAGTGGGCAGCCGGCATAATTAGTGGATGGTGTACTATAAATCTATTCTGCAATAGGCCACAGGCATGATTGGGGGGGGGGGGGGGAGGGGATGTTGTACTATAAATCAATTCTATGGTTGCATTACAAATTTGTTTGTACATTATACTTTATTTATTTTTTTAAATCATACCACTGATAAATATTTATTTGGATTTTGTCATGATTACATTTCATCAATATATATGTCTGCATATAGATGGAGAAATAAAATAGTGCCAATGGCATTGTAGAACAACTGTACAGTTTTTAAAATTGTTTATCCACACGCTGATCCATACTACTGTAGGTATAGGTGTTCATTGCTGAATGATTATCCAGTTACCTATCCAGCCCTGTTGTTGACTTTGCAATATACGGGATCATTTGGCTGTTGCTTTGGGCACAGACACACACAGACACAGACACACACAGACAGACAGACAGACAGACAGACAGACAGACAGAACGACACCGCACCATGATTATAGCACTCCTGAACCTTATCAGTTCAGTTGTGCTAAGAAAACGGATGAATGAGTTCAAAAAGTACACAACTGACTCGATCATCCTAGTTGTTGGTGAGATTTAACCTGCTGCAAATGAAAGCACCAAACTATAGTAAATTATGGAGGCATCTCTTCAAAAGATTTTACTTTCATAATTTATAAGAAAACACTAGTTTTCTGGAGCCATCGTGCCTGCTATAGCCTATTTCAAACAACTGGCACAAGCTACCGGGTTCATAATTTATAAGCAATCACAGCAGGCAGGATTATTATCTACATAAATTTGTAAAGCTTCAACTTATTTCAACTAAGTGTCCTAGTACATGTACATGTGTGCAGAATATCACTTAACCTAGTTTCAGACTTGATATATACACACGGCTTCTTCCAGAAATCAACTTTGGAAAGTTCTATTTGTAATTTATCTGACAGAGATACGTGACTGATTTACTAAGTACATGTACACATGTACCAGTAGTCTTCATTCTAGTGTTGTCTGTATTTACATGCACATCTATAACTTGGTGTGATACTTTTCATACCAAGCAAATGCCATGTTGTACATATTTGAACAGAAAATACATGTAAATACCCCATTCTCGCTAGCTAAAGTACATTTTTTTTCTGCGAGAGGATGTCTTTTAACTAAGCGCCACTGTAATGATGCTAGTGGTTTTAGGACGATGTGGTTGTGTTACATCTAAATACGTCTACATCAGTGGATCCACAGTGCTCTAAAACAGTCAAACATTCAAAATCTTCATTAATTTTTCCTGATTTTTTCATAAAGTATACTTATGCAGGTATGATAAATTATAACTTATATTATCCCAAAATATTTTTCTTCAATCAACTGGTAAAATTTTGATGACATAATGGATTTGGAGTCTTCAGCTTCAAGTGACAAAACCGAATTTATGCTACAAGTTTTCAGACTGATTTGAAATACATAATTGGGGAAAAGGGTGTTACTGATAACCTAACCAACCAAAGCGGCTGACTCCTAAACATCTTTTTAACATGCAAAAGGGTAAAATTATGACAATTTACTTCTATTTCCCAGTAGATTTTCTTGCCAAAGTATCTTTGGTTCCTTTAAAAAAAAATTAAATTCCATAGAGAAATGACTTCTTTTATAGCCTATAACAGCACAGTCTGTATATTGTGTTTGTCTACTTCTGAATCACATAATTGTCTTCATTTACTTCTTTTACACCTCATCAACTGGTATGGAAGTATTGTGACCAATGAGTATCTTGTCATTGGGTCAAAGCAATTATTATTAAACAAACATTTTTAAAAAGATTTTGCCCAGTACAAAATTACATAGTGAATGTTGAGTTAAAAACACTGATACAGACATGGTTATAATATCGATACAAAACAGTTACATGTATGTTGGTCATATGATTGATAGACTTTAGATAAATGGCCAAAAACTTAATAAATAACTAACATAAAAGTCTGGAAAATATCACCTCTGAGTGGTTAATTGAGTTCCTTAATATTCAATTTAAATATCAAGAGTCAACATTAAAACTACTATGTATAAATGAAGTAACTGTACCTCTTACAAAGAAGTGACAAATGTGTTAGGTTCTGAGAAAATGTAACAGAGCTAGCTACTCCTATGAGTGTCCCTCACAGTGCATTAGATATGTGGAGTCCCAAGTAAAAACATTAGGAGCTCTTTGTGTGTTATGGCCTAAAGAGAAGAATTTCATTGTCAACAGATAAAATATATGGACTATTAGAATTAAACATGAACTGCAGATTTTTATGATGAACCACTATCACATTTTCACTCTTAAATTTTCCCCAAATGAATAAAATATTTATTGAAATGGCTAAAGCTGCACTATTATTTCAACCTGGGTGACTTTTAAATTCATTTTAAAGTGAAAATCGGTCCTCAAAGAGACAACAACAAAATCCATCAGCACAGTTTCTTTGACCTTTCAGGCAATATTTCAATGTTGTTATTAGCCAATGCACTATACACTTTGATACTATAATAGGGTTTCACAGTTTGAAATTTGCCCAAAGCATCAAAAGATGATGCACAATTTACTTTGTACGATATTGAAAAAAATAAATCACCAAATCACAGAACAGATCATTGAAGTCATTATTCTTAATTATATACGACAATATACTTTCGTATTTATGTATCTCTGAAAGCAAGATTTATTTAATAATGTAACACGCACCTTGGAAATAAACTGTTCAAACTTTTCTGTTCCTTTGTTCAAGAAAATTGTAATCATGGAAAAAAAACAAGAGGTCAACATACAATTGTTTGAAAAAGAGGTCAGAATGAAGGTAACATTAATGACATTTTACTAGAATTCAATATGGCTGCTGCCGACTACTGTCTGTGTGGGTTTTTTTTTCAACTCTATAAAAAATAAAAGACTGCTTGAGTCTATTTCCATGAAAACAAGATGCGAACCCAAAATTACCTTTAATATTTCAGGCACAAGCTTTTATATGGCAAAGTTGGAGAGATAATATTGAATTTTAGGGAAATTTGTCGGCAAAGCACATTCTTCCTGAACTATTTTTATTTTGGGTAATATTTCACTTTGATACATCATCTTTTAAAAACTATATCATATTTTCTGCAAGAAAGATGTGAATTATATGCATGGGAAACTTCAAACAACGTCTTCCAAGTAAATTTTGATACAATTGTTCAAATCTTCAGGATATTAATAGAAACTGATGTGAATTGATACTTTCTCATCAAAATGTTTCTAAAACTTCTTGTTTTTCTGAAAAACATTTAGTCCATCACAACTTTAATTTAAATTTCTAACTCACAATAACCTTTCTTAGTGTTGACAAGAGGTCAGGAACTAGTTTAAAAATCATATCTAATGTTCAACAAAAGATCAGAATATCAACGTTTAATACTAACATAGTATCAAAGTTGTTGATATTATTTTCAGTTCCCTTCTGTGGTTACTAATATAGTACAACTACTGTATATGAGAATACCATGGTTTGTAAAAGACAATGACATATTCATCATAGCCGTCTACATACAATCAACACTGTCACATAGTCCACCTCAATATATTCAGTGGGATTGATTCCTACACATTAAAGGGGCACATGCTGAGTTTATACGTGTTTGGGCATAATGTTTGCTTCATATTCAAAAGGTATTAGCAATATTATACTTAGTGAAGCATACTTAACCATCATTTGCAATTGACTGAACTCAAACCTGGTACTAAGATATAACTCATAAATGATCTGATGACGTAATTTATCATAAGTACAATGAGACACAAAATACAAAACATTGCACTTTGCTGAAGATAAAGTACGTGTACATGAAATCTTTCATGTACTAATACTACAATAATTAATAATTCATCTAATGAGAGTCAACTGACCTTCTACATTCTATTTTGAATTACATGGTGACTAATGCAACCCAAGAAAAAAACAGACACATGAATGAGATTGATGTTGCTACTGAAAACCCAACCCAGAGCATTTTTTTTTCCACTAATGCCTCCTGATGGCACATCCTGTCCAGTGCCCATACAGAGGCCCATGGTTTAATAGAATCCCGAATAAAGAATATCTCTACAGTAGTCTTTTATCAAAAAAAAGAAAAAGTAAAAATCAGCAGACAGTTAAAGAATATCAACAGCAGACAGTAGATGGACTTAACACTGACGACTGATCAACATACATCATTCACTTATTTCAAAAATGTTGAAAAATGCTGTGAGAGGTATCTTCATAGATGTAATGCCCGTCTGTAATGAGTTTTTTTCTGCAAATTATTGTGGAGGGTTGTTTCTATTTATATGCTAATTAGTTAATAAGACTTCTAAGTCAAAGTGGACAATAGGGTACGAGGAAGATATGCCCTATCTTTAGTATTATGCAAATGATCCAGACTGACAGCTACGCATCTTAAACAGCCATTAACTCAAATTGTTTTCTCATTTATACTATCAATGTGAGTGTACTACAAACGTTTTCCTTTTGCTGGAATTTTCAGAATGAAATTTTTTTTTTTTAAATAAGAAATTTTTTCTCTTGCCAGCTATTCCCAGCCCAAAAATAAAAATACTACGATAAAAGCCTTTTTTGTTCTCTTGTGCAAGAGGGAAGCAATTTCTTTCATGTTATTTCACTTTTGTCAAATACGATTTTGACAAAATACAAACGATTATTCACGACACATCTGCACATTCTATGCATGGACATTTAGTAGTTTAAACTTCCTCCATAATATACAACTTTGTACACATTGTAACCTGTAAAGTAATCTCACCTTTTGACCAAGAATTGATTCAAATCTAAAAGAGCATTTTTCAAATGCATATATTTTTTAGTAATTAAACATGAAGTATATAAAGTATAATAAAATCACAATAGATAGAAGACTCACTAACTGATAAATATATAGAAGGTCTTATTTTCCAGAATAATGATGATGCAAACAATCCTAGTTCCATTACCTTAAAGTGGCTATTTGGGTAATGTGAATTTTGGATTTTTTACTGAATAAAGCAACCTTTAATACTGTATTTTTTCACCTGAAATAACAATGAGAAACATTAGACCAAGTCCAAAAAAGACATGGATATCAATTTTGGATTTTTATTAAATAAAACGCCTACTTGTTTTTAAAATAAATTCAAAATAACAATGTGAAACAACTTACACCTTGTCCATATCTGTATAAACTCGGTAAACATGTTTTGTAAGCATGAAAAATATGTTGTTGTACATTGTATGTGCAGGATGTGATATAAGTAAACTATAAGTAAATCCAACTAATGACTACATTATTATATCTTGGTCTGTGCATGTGTCTGTTGTTTCTGTCTACATACATGTATACACATAGCAAAATACTGATATCGGTTTGTTCTATCATATGTCATTTACTGTTGATTTTTAAAAAAATGTAAGTATAAAAAATGTAGTAAAGCTGTTTTATCCAAAATATGAGAGCAGAAATCAAGCTTTCAGCTAACTATATACAAAAGGACTGACTACAACTGGTGCTCTGACAGGGTGGACAGTGAGTAGAGTGACATATCTGATGACTTCCATTATTTTGAAGTGTATATTTTTGTATACGTCCTGTTATTAGATTCGTACGACAACAAAGGCACTGCTATCATGTGTAATTTATCATGACAAATGATAGTTTGAGTTTGTATACAACTCATCATTATTAGCAACATTCACTCATTTTTACTCAATCCATTACAATATCATATGACAGAATTGAAGGCAAGATTACACAAAATTAACAAAATATATATATAAAAAATAAGTATATGAATAAGTAATGACTACCATTACAAAGACTTGGGCTGCAGTATTAAACCTGAGTGATACATGTATATCACTTACCTTAAAAAAGTATATAAACAATTTAGATACTTTTAATAGGAATGACATATTGTGGAAATAAGTGAAACTACAAGATCATTGAAATATATGTACATGAATGAGTACACATCACATACATACATAATATACGACAAATAACTCTGAAATGGAATCTCACTTGTAATATTTAATTTAAACTTTTCATCAACTATACTACACAATACTGCTTTCCTATGGTTTTACTTTCCTGTATAACCCCAATAATATGGTAATTCCACTAGGGGCAGTACCAGTGGCCAGCTCTGGTAGATGTATGCGGCCATTACTGGGAACCTCAGACCCCACTTTAGACTCATTTTGACCAAAAACCAATACCCCATTTTAGACCAATTTTAACCAAAAACCAATACCCCATTTTAGACCCATTTTGACCAAAAACCAATACCCCATTTTAGACCCATTTTGGCCAAAAACCAATACCCTGTTTTAGATCATTACAGGTTTTCAGAAGATTAAATTTTAAACCAAAATAGATTTGTAGTCGTTCCACATTAAGGAAATGATGGATCACAAAATGTACGGTAGTTTTCACTCTAAGACTTGTATTTTTTTTTTAGGATACAACATTTTGGGGCAATTATTAAATTGCACTGTTACCCCCTCAGGGGTAATCCATCTCAGGATATGACAGAAATATGATTGGTTGGATGCAATATTACCCATAATAATTTTAGTTAGTAGATTTGGTTTCAAATTTGCCAAATCATCATTAAATCTGACAACTCTGAATACTATTATCATTTAAATTTACATTTTAATAACGGCATATGATTTTTTTTCCCTTTTTGTACAAGAAGGCAATGAATACATTTACAATATTGAGCAAAAAAAAATATCTTATCCCATTTATATCCCTGTTGGAATAAACCAATGGCAGATTGTTTATCCGGATTTGGATGAATACGGAAAGTACTATGTTTTTATCCTAATCAGGATAAACATTATCCAATATTCTTGACTGGCATTACAAGCACTTCTGCCTGTCTGACCAGGAATAAACTGCACATATTTGATAACATTTACTTCTGCAATTCCTGAGATCATGCATGCAATGTAAATGAGGATTTACATCCGTACTTGAAGACAACTGTAAATGGTTCTCACCTTGAGGAAACAAAATTCCGTCAAATTGCTATCGACATCTTCAGACATCCACATTTGTTGTCATGACAACCGTCAAACCACAAGTAAGGTAAATGCGAGAAGATTAGAACGCATCATTACCTTTTGGATAGTCTAGGCTGCCTATAAGTATGACTGCTAAGCAAAGTCTCTACATTTCAATGTGTCTTTTATAACCAAAACTGACTTACTGTTGACTAATAAATGCAAAACAACTTAGCTACATAATTTGTGTGAACTAGTGACTGTATAATAATGCACTGTAAATGACAAGTGCTAAACATATTGAAAAAAAAATTGAGTACATATTGGCAGAGAAAACTAACGAGTCATGAATACCTTTAAAGTTTAATCCGATTCTGAAACAGCAAAATTGTATTTTAGATCTACATGTATGACCAAAGCTCACGTATTGCCAGTATGATGATACCTACAAATCGATACAAATCAAACTATAGCCAAACTAAGATAGATAACTATTATTGCAACATGTTAATGAGAGGTATTAATGGATGTTGATATAATTACACTCACAACAGGGGGGTGTTTCTGATAGCGAGCTTTCCTCAAGTGACGACACATTCATTGTTTGTATCATCTTGATTACAAGACAATAGGGAACTTGAAATCCATACTGAGCATGCTCAGATGCAAAGGACTATGGGATTATCTGTGGTTATCATAATACCTAATCTGGAGCTATTGATAAAATAAACCTCCCACAATGGTCAGGGTTACTATGAATTGATCATTTGTGGTTACAAACAATATAACAATATTGTTCATAATACTAATTGATTAGCATTTATTAACACATTTCCCATGATGCAACATTCAACATGGCAGGTCTGCACGTTCCCTATTACAATCACACAAGATGTACTGCTGTCATCCATTTTGTATAATATACCACATGCAACAATTCAGTTTTAGTTTTTTGTCTATCTTTAATAGTTTGCCTTATATTAGCTTGACTTCTGTACTTGTATATAAATATTAAAGTATTCCATATATTATACATTCAAACTTTTTTTTACATTTTTTTCCTTAATTTTTCAGAACTTTGTACATGTGGTCTATATTCTTACTGAATTGTTCTCTGCATGTGTATTGAACCCCGCCCCCTCCTCCTATGAGACAATGCATGTCCATGGCAAGTATCTCCACTGAACAATGAATGAGGAACAAGTTTAAACTCTGTGTTTCTTAATACATCACTTATAATGTATGTACGGTATCAAATCACGAAATGACTCTCCACAACCCAAAGTTCACAAATATACACCTTTTATTTCCCGTTACGGTATTTCCCTTTTCAAAAACAACACAATAGCTTACGGAAATAACGATGTGTAGTACATTTTGTAGACCTGCTTATTGATCTAATTGAAACCATTCTAGACAATCATGAACATCTTGTAACCAATGTAAGAGTCCAAAAACATTTCTACGATACAAAATGTTAAAAGATTAAGTACTCCTTGAGAAATTTTTTGAGGACAAGAGAGGTAAAAATCTTCCACAGCTGTTATTACAGACAACACTCACGACTACCACACATTTCAAGTGTCTCTTAATGGGAAATTGTCATCTTTTTTGCCCATCTTGTGTAAATGTCAGACTCAGTGGCTTCTCAACTTTGTAATGTTATCAAAGAGGATATCAACGACATCACCCAATGCATACACATACAGATTACTATTGATAATTGTTACTATGACAACCATGTAATGGCAAGTTGTACCAAACCAACTGTAATGGCAAATAGTCACAAAATAGGCTCCAATTACAATCCACATCAAACGAGTTATGTGTGTTTTTTTCGTACATGTACAAGCCTACTGCTGGCCCTACTGCTATGATGGGTTTGTGCTACATGTATATTTGACTATGCTACTAGACTAGCACATGCATATTATCTGGCATTATTACTGCTAGCAATATCTAAGCTAGTATTGCCCTCGCATTCTGCTCCGGGCACTTAAGCCTTTTTTTCAGGCAGTACTACCACAACATTGAATATACATGGAAGTTTAACTATTGGACTAGCATTGCTATTACATGTAGCACATGTATTTAACAGGCTGGCATATGACTAGCAATACTTCTAGCACATACATGTACGGTCCTTTTAATGCTAGAAGTTCAACTTGGCTTGAATATTGGACTAGCATTGCTACTAGCATATCTTTTTTTACAATTCTGAATACTGCTAGCTGTTTACTCAACTTGGCTGGTATTTGAACAGTACTGCAACTAGCATATAGCCACTCTTGTGTTAGAACTTTAAGGAGGCTAGTATTAGACTAATAGTGACACTGTGACTAGCACATATTTTCGCCCTGCATTCTATTGCTATCAGTCAAACTACATGTAGGCTAGTATCTTACTAGTACTGGTACATGTAGCACATGGCCTTACCACTACTGCTAGCACTGTAACCTGGCTTGTATTGGATTACATGTTGCAATGCTGCTAGCACATATTTTTTGCCTGCCTCTATTGAATTGGGACAGCACTACTAGCACACATCTTACTATTGCTAACAGTGCTACATGTCTACATGAAAACAAAATGTTAAATTTACCATTAGCACTCAGACTGGACTAAAATTTTACTGGCAAACCCATTATAGAGGCAAGCTGCTATTTACGAGATCAGGCTTTGATTTAGATTTAGAACATTTGGAAAATAGCTTTTTAATGAGACTCCCCAAATGGTTATGAAAGTAGAATGATGAATAGACAGTTGATTAGGTATTATATGAGATAAAAATCTTGCAGTACGACATGCATGCTTTACACTGAATGGAATATTACATAAAATGTACAACATGTACATGTAATGCCTATATTATATGAAACTCAATACAACATGCAGTTTTTTGAAAACGGTTTGTTTGGATATAAAACCTATGCAGAAGTGACTCTATATTAATACTGAAATCGTACTCACGACAATGACGGTGAAATTCTGCTCCCTGTATATTAAAGCTCAAATTAAATTGTAGCAGCTTTTCAAATTTTTATGTTGGCTCTGGACAGCAAATTGAATCTGGTATATTATAACATTGATTTATAGCATAAATAGGAGAAGAAAATTCAGGAAACCTAAAGTCTGGAAGCCAACGTGCTATCGAATCACCTCTACAGAGAGATCTTAAGATTCGGTGAAGTAGTAAACAAGGAATACACTGGCTATTTCATATTATTGGTCAAACTGTTGTCTCTTGTTCGCTAGATATTGTAACTGAATGGTTTCCAGGCATGTACATGGTGTACACAGACTATGAAGTAGACTCCTGGTTATTATTTGGTGGCCAGATATTTGACGACTATTATGAACCACTCATGTAGAGGGACTTTCTTTTCAATTCATTGTTAACTGAAAGCGAATCAAGATTATCTGCGTGACTTTGTGTAATGTTGCATATGATGTTGTTGTCCATCATTACAATAGTTTGACTCATCTTTGGTTTCTTGAGTTCAAAATACAATTTGCATGCATTTGTATGCACTGGTCTGTAGCAGTTACTTTTTGTACACTGTTTGTATAGTACGTACCACAAAGTAGTCACTGGTTTATTTTTCAAGTTGATTATTTCATTTTAAAGAAATTTACGTCTTTTACATGTCAATCAGATCGTTTCATATAAATTCTTGTGATCTGAAAAATGTGATTTAGTATTGCGTCATAGAAGTAATGATCACTCAATTTCTTCGTTGACACTAACTTCCTGTTCAACATGCCTACCCATGCATGCATTTTTACTTTCAACACATGAGAGAATATCAAATTAACCTTCTTGTTCTATTTTGACCCTCTAGCATGTGGTAAAAATATTACCTATAGGTTCAGAGGATTCCAAGTATCATACTATTAAACAAACCATAGCATAATTTTCGACCAAAAATGTTCATAAGTTTCCAGGGCTTGAAATTAACTTTTCTCTTTGGTAGTCTCAATTTCAGAAAATGGTAGTCCAAGGATGGTGACCAATAGTCCTATATTCCTGAACTGAAAACAGATTTCCTTTATTGGAAATATGTGTGTTATCAAAATACCTTCATGTCTGTAAATTGTCCATCCTTTAAATCATCACATAATCAGTGGTAGCCTGAGTGGGCTACCACCAGCTGCAATTTATTTTACGACAAGAATTGGTAGTCTGAGGACACGGGACTACTGTCAATTTTGAGCCCTGGTTTGGTAGATCGAATGACTTATCTTAAATACATTTATAAGTTTTTGAGTATAAGATTCAGTAACTACAAACTGTGGGAAGAGGAAATTACGAAACATTTTTGTAATGAAATGATGTCAATAACTTAGACAAATAATGTGGGTACATGTGTGTATTATTAGGAGCTGTTACTCTCTTTGGCTGTTTATGAAAATTGAAAGGATAGTATTGTAATCAGATTTATATTGTAATTTTCATGAATAGCATAATCAGTATTAAATCAAATATATTAACAAAATGAATTTAAATTACATCATCAATTTAATCTAATCAAATTTCATAACCAATTTTGCCATTACGTAAAGGCTTGTCACGTTGATTGACACATGTTAGTGTGTACACCACCACGCGGTTCAAATGTGCATACCACGCAGTTCAGCTGCGCCCACGTGTCTAAAACATATGTTCTGCCCACTATAGAGAAAGCACTTTGCTGTTAAACACCGTCTTCAATGCTATATTAATAATTTGAGTTTCACAGATAGAAAACGGCTGATCCCACTCTCCACATGTGTATGTCAGAGTATGTTTCAATGTTGAAAAGATATGCATATTGATGATCATTAATATGCAAACCATGCAAATTACCATGTTATTGTTATGTAATTTATATGCAAATTATCCACAATCTTTGTAACCTCTGGGATGAGCAATGGCATCTGAACAGTTCCTTCAGTATATATATATTATATAATTCATAGAGCAATTATATTCAAATTCCAATTATCTACCGTTAATGGCTTCTTTCACTGATTTATTGAGATACTGAAATGCTCCATTTGAACCTATACGCATGTAAATAAGATTTATTGCCTTTAAAAGAAATAAGTTTCAGTTGCATATTTTCTACTTGAGATATCTCAGAAAAACGACAGCTCCAACAAGATAATCTAGAGGACTGGTGCAGCTTGTCTTTGTGATCATCTTTGATGAAGGAAGCTGTTCCTTATTATTCTGATTATTAACAATGAGAATTCTTGTTGACCATTCTGGCTCAAGAATATTTAATACAAGTGAATTACAAGCATTACAATAAATTTGCAATCCAGCAGGGAAACTAACGCTCTCTTTATACAATGGCCATTAACAGCTTGGTACCACAGGTACTCGAATCGATGTTTATGATTTAAAAAAAAAATATGTATAAATAAGACGTCTTATTTATATACAATACAGTTTCTTTCTACACATTGATTCGAGTACCTGTGCTTGGCACCATGACACCTTGTACTTGAGAGATGGGCTTGTCGACATACAACGTGATGGACTGGATGACACATCTGGTTAATTACCTTGTGATTGTCCTAGGCGTGATTACATAACACCGATTGTTGTGTTTGGCCCTAAAACGGCATGGCTGTAACAAGTAAATTTACTTGTACAACTGCTAATATAGTATATTGTATAACATACCTTAAATGTGGATTATTATATATACAGTATAGGTTTTACTATGACGTCTTGATTTCTTGAACATCTCCATTACAGAAGACAAGGGAATCATTATTATCTAATATCTATATGCATTTTGATGCTAAAGATCAAAGTTTCTCTGATATGTCTATTTCCCCGCATTTGCAGAGTACCGGTATCTGATTACAGCTGTCTTTGATTGAAAGAAGAAGCAATCACTTTCTGCCTCAGGTTATGGGAACCATTTGGAATCAACAAACAATTTACAACCATCTCCCCCTAGTATAATTTTCGTACTTGTGAGTGTATGTTTCGTGGGTGCACGGAATATGTTCGATCTGTTCTATATAATGGTTGTGTTTGGTTCCTCCAAGTCTAATGCTGATATAGCCTTTATACGGGGGATGAGTCGTAGCTGGAAACACCTAACTAATAACTTGTTTTTCAAGGACAGAAATACATACATGTATAGCAGATACTAGTCTGTAAGGTACGCCATGATGGGACGCCCTCAAACATTGGCCAACCCCTTACACCGGTGAGGACGAAACGTCATGACGTATCTTACAGTCTTAGCGGATACATGTAGGTATGCCAAGAGAATTGTGGTTGGCTTTCTAATCTAGCTATCCTATATCAACGAATCGCTAGATTTGAAAACCAACAACTCTCACTCTCAGAGCTAGAGGATAATATATTATTACTATGTACATCAGAACTTGCACGTAATCTTTTTGATGAAATTGACCGACATTTTATACATATACTGTATGGTTAATTTAAGCATATACAAATCTATTCATCTACCGGTACTGGCGGTAGTGATATGCATTATTCTAATCAAGAATGATTAATGCAGCTCTGTTTTCTTTCTAACAGATTATCAATCAAAAACACACATTTATTAATAATTTCATGAATATATTACAAAGCAGTATACATATAAACTGTCACTGTACAGTATCTATGTCACATGGCCAGAGGAAATAAAATTTCAGTTGTGAATACAAACAAAACATGGTTCCTTCAATGGACACATATAGGGAGGTTTAGACTATGTTAAGGTTTAGGCCTTAAAAAAAATTGCGTGGTTCCGATTACATTCAATTTTAGAATAGGTGGGGTAGGTCAATTTTTATTTTTATCTTTTTATTTTTTTCATGTGTATGTCTAGTTCAGGTAGTTATGTTTTCCATTGTTTTCCAAATGGTCTCTGTGTTATTGGTTTCTTCCCATTTAATAGATATCATATATAGCCATTACAGCTTAGAACAGTTTTATAATGTCTTTTCAAGTTGACGTTTCAGTTTCTGCATCCACTATTTCTCACGCAACTTTGCAGTTTTCACGATTTTATTATTTTTTTCTCGACTACATAAAAAAAAGTTTAGGGTTGGCTGGGAAAAACTAGGAGGAGGTCGAGAAACCAGAACCAAACAATTATTTTTAGGCCTAAAAATGGATGATACTGATAAATATGCTGAAAATACTTCACAAGCTAAAACATGTATGACACGCTTTGGCCTAATGTCATGAAATGTAAAAAAAGCAAACTCTACTACTACATTGTATGGTTTCACAATTGATTTTGAGGTCAATCCATCTATAGTAACAGTAGCTATAGTGTAGTAGTATACCCAGTCTTAAGATAAACATGTACGGCCAGTGTGCCCTCGAAGCCAATTTGACATGTCACTGGCTCACACAATTTCTATTGACACACTAAAATTCGGTGTTCCCCTATGTGTTGACTTGCAAGAAATGCCAGTTTTATCATTTTTGACTCACAACAACAAAATTTGGCTATCATTACAGGGCACACTGGTGAGAGGTATACTGATAATTAGTCTAGCTGTTAGACCTCAGGCTTTCTGATAGATATGAGGGTGGAACACTAGTGACCTTCAGTCACCTTCACAGTGAACAGGATAGCTGGAGGGGTCTAGCAGCAGGACTAACTGATAATTAGCAACATCTTTTATCAATGGTGTACATGTGCAGACAGACATTAACTATAACAATGACAACAAACACAACATTTTCAGTCCTGTCTCCTAACGTCTTTAGTCCTCAGTTAGTCTTGTCTGAAGTGTCTCCTAGAGTATTTAAGATATCACCATCTTCAAACTGAAGAGATACATCTCTGAAGACAAGAAGACATCTTTTTTTAGTCGTTTTATGACATAGACATCTGTTTATTTTCACAAATCCTCTTCCTTTTATATGGGTATGTTCCACTTTTACAATCACTCCTAAAGGTATGTTTTTATTACCTTCTCTGTCCCTGAGGTTCAATATTGAAGGTTAATATTCTTTATATGCAAATTTTGCTCAGATTGACTTCATTGTTCCCTTCATAGATGTAGCCTTAACATTTAGCTACATGTGTAGTACACAATATATCTGTAAAGTGATCTTGTCTGGCCGATGGCTTGATCATTTGGAATAGACATTAGCTGTTGTATGCATGCATTTGTACCTTTTGAATAGTACATACGTCATACCCCAAAGACTTGGCTATCTGTATCTGGCTCGATGTACTAAAAAGCGGGCCTGCAAACGACATCGTGGAATCTCTCAGCAGCTCATGAACTATTATAAATTGTAATACAGATACTTGCTATTTCACAATACATGTATCACAGTCTGTCATTTAATTCTGATCGTCTCTGGAGTAGTGTCTAAAATCAAGACATCATGATTACTTATACATTGTACATGTCCCATGGATGTCATTCAGACTTATTTCAGAAAATGAAAGCTATGGCACAGACATTCATCAGGCATTCATTTAGAAGTCATTTTCTAAGTAGTATTATTCATATTAAAATGTGAACAACACACCTGAGCCGATACAAAAATGTACCAGCCAACAGGTGGTTTTCAGGCCATTTCATTTCCTTCGGGTTCTGGACAAATGTCTTCCAAGGGAGGACACATCTTTGTCCCTCATGAAAGGTTTTGAGTAGTACATTTCACAAGTACAGATCTAGATGCACTGTGTCAAGTTTTTACTTCAGTAAAAATCCTAGCATATCGGATGACTATGTGTCGCAGTCCTTATTGTGATAGCCTAGAGACTTCTTATTATCTCAAGAAGCTTGGTTTGGATAGCATCTTGAGATATACTATGACCAAGACAGGTCTCTGGGCTGTTGTTATTCTACATGTATTAACAACTAATTTCCTTCCAACAGACTAGCACAGCAGAATGGCAGCATTGAAATAAGTCTAGATCTACCCGTGGTATCGAATTACACCCCATAGAGATTTTGAGATTCAGTGCCATGGATAGCACTAGACTACTGAGAAATATCTTGAGATTCGATGCCATAGATAGCACTAGACTATTAAGAGATCTTGAGATTCGATGCCATAGATAGCACTAGACTAAAGAGATATCTTGAGATTTGATGCCATAGATAGCACTAGATTAAAGAGAGATCTTGAGATTTGATACCACAGATAAGCACTAGACTATTAAAAGAGAGATCTTGAGATTCGATGCCATGGATAGCACTAGACTAAAGAGAGATCTTGAGATTTGATACCACAGATAAGCACTAGACTATTAAAGAGAGATCTTGAGATTTGATGCCATGGATAGCACTAGACTAAAGAGAGATCTTGAGATTTGATATCACAGATAAGCACTAGACACACGAAATTTAGATTTTTTGAATTTTTGCTCGTCGTTCCACGTCTACTATGACTCTTCAGTTATACTGGTCTCGAATGGAATCCTACCATAGGACGTGATTGGTTGAATACATAATTAGACATATTTGGGCAATCAGGTCACATGACGAATCTATAATCAGGTGTCATGATGAGAGTTTTTACAGGCAAGTATATGGAAATGTGACAGGTGGCCCACGTACGTCACATTCTGTTCAAAGTTGCACCAAAGTTTTGCACACATTATGTGTATGGCGGGGCATGGCTTAATACTATGAGATTTAAAGACTCATTGTAGACTTGGAAGGACACGCACAAATTCAAAAATCAAACTATCAGTTAGGATAGTTGAAATAGTGTCACTGAGTAGAGTTAGTCCTTCAAGTCTGCAGGTAGGCATGTTAGGATAGCTGAAATAGTGTAGTAGAGTTAGTCCTTCAAGTCTGCAGGTAGGCTACAGTTAGGATAGCAGAAATAGTGTAGTAGAGTTAGTCCTTCAAGTCTACAGGTAGGCTACAGGTGTTTGGTACAATCAAACATTTTAATGTCCATGTCATTGTATCTTTATGTACCATGATGGCCACCAAGCTAACAATCTATATTATCTAATCTTTACTTCTTATGTATTGTTGCAACCTCCTTGGTATCCTACACAGTAAGGTTACAATAGCCTGCCCTAAGTATCATGTTGATGGCCTCATAAAAAAGTAATGTGGGTTGGCCTTTATTTGGAAACCTCATTTCATTTGACCTGGTCCTCTGTTTGTTATCATCATTGACAAGTAGCTGCTTTGGAGTCAATATTGACAAGGAGATCCTGGTTTGACTTTAGTATATATACCACTTGAATACTGTATGATACTTCACATCATGTGTATGGTGGTACTTTGACCCAAATGTACACTATGATGTATGAGACAGGTACATACATATCGATATAGTACAGGGTACTGAAAAATATCAAATCTTGTACTTCTTTCTTTCTTTTTTTCTAATCTTCAAAACAGACCTCAAATACGTTGTTTTGCTATGCATATACATTAATACATCATACAACATGTACCTGACACACTACAATGTTGTGTACATCATTACATGTATGTGTACGGTACATAAAATCTACTTGCAGAACTTGTGTTTTGTGGCTTGGTATCACCTGCAGTACTGGCTTTGTATGATGCATGATGTACTTAGAAATGTATACATGTAAAATGGGTTTTTTGAACTTGCATACTTCCTTCTATGGAACAAGTTGTTGTTATTGTCTTTGAAAGTGTTCTATCAGGATTTATGAAAACTGACAACAGCCGGGATGTCCGACAAAACAGAGTCAAGAGATTCCCAGCTGGATGTCACTTGACAAACATTGGAAATATGTGAATACGCTAGGGTGACTTCTCCACTACCATCTGCATGTACACTCTTCAGTGCAAATGGTTCTATAAATTGCTGTGGAAGTATATGCTATAGTATGAGGTTCGACACATCTTCCCTCTCTGCTATGGTTCTTCTTTATCTCAAACTGCAAGATTTCATTCGCATGGACTTTGGGAATAAAAACCACCCATACCCTTACGAATGACTATATAAAATATAGAAATGAACTTTATATCACTAAATTCAACCTATGCCTTGTCTATTCTGTCTGTCTAATGTGTGCTGGAGCCGTAAAAACGGACAACGGCAAGTCAAGCACACAGATTAGCTCAATATTGCACATGCGCACAACCTTGTACATGTTTAAGCAGCTGTCATATCGTACATTTTGCGGCTCGAGTGAACGTAAGACAAGAATTTAATGATCCGAAGTTGCTAAACACATGTACAAATGGTGACTTTAATACAGAAATTGGATTTCCATACTCTGTGTACTTACCAATATATGTTTCAATTGATTTAGTTGTTGTTTTTAGGTCATTCTGCCCTGACAGAGATTGTCAGCAAACTGATATAATACCTTCTGTAAAGTTCAGAGACTAAAAATAGACACATTTGTAGATTCTTACTCAGTTTTCAGTGGGTTGTCATATTTGAAGTAATCTTCACACCTAAGTTAAACTTTGAATAATTCTAAGATTAAGGCTTATGTGTATATGTTATTGTAACTATAGCAAGACTAACAGGCTTTTGCTGAACATGGCTCTCATATCATTTTGTTTTTGAAAAACTTGCAAGTAGACTATTAAAATTCTTAATAATAAAATTCAAAGCAAACAAATATGATACGGAAAATATTGCCTACATACACATGTACCATTTTGTAACTGAACAGGTCGACAGGCATTATTGTTATTTTTAAAAAATTTTTTTAATGAATTATCAAAAACACAAATTACAGTATGCACTCCCATTGCCGGTAGTGGCAGTTTGTTTTTTATTGTTGTTTTTTGGTGTAGATCTCCCACTGAGATGATTCACAGTTTCCCTAGTGTTTACAACAATTTTCAGTAAAATTTACTCATAAACCACAGGCACATTACAGGACCAAAACGTGTCCTGGCAAGGCATATTTCATTGCGTCAGCAGAAACATGTGTTCAAGCTTAGGAGAATGCAAAATTTAGTGATTTTTCTCTAAAAAACAACAACCTTACTGTTCTACCTTAACTATGATTGTAATCTACAATACATCTCCTGCATCAGATGATGATTTGCCTTGTGTTTACAACAGTTTTCACTAGAAAAAGCCTTGCTGTTGCATACAGTACATGTACTTTCCATGGTTGTAATTTACAGTAGAGCTCCCGCTGAGACAATTCACAGTTTCCCTGTATATGACCAATTTAATATCATTTTATTGACAACCCTAAATGCTATTTCTTAAAAGGTGATAACACAAGATTTATAGTCGCCTCTGAAAGATAGGTCGGTGACAAAGACTTAAATCAACCTGTGGGATATAAAAGCTGTCACCGCCATGGACGATGAAAAGACATATTGTTGTACCTGATTGCTTTGAATAGCACAAGATGCAGTCCACGGCTAGTATAACAGTTCTTGTGTTTTGTTAACGTAAACGATTGCTATTGTATACATATATGATTTTGTGTGATTACATCTGGGCAGGTCACAGGTCACAGGTCACAGTTCATATCAGAGAAGCCATTTGAAAGAACGTGTACATACTTTCAATACATGAAAATTTACTTAAAAATACATTGCGAGTCGGAAGTTTACTGTGAACCCAGTCAGGGACTGAATTACAAAGCATAAATCTAAGAAATTATTTTTTTTTTGTATAAACATAACAATGCCTTATTACATGTTTTTCACTACATCTAAGTGAACATACATTTCACTGTAGCTTGAAAATTTTAAAACATATGGAACAAAGCATAAAACTTCCCATATTTTTTCTTCATTTATATAACATTACTATGGAAACCAAATTGATAAGATGTTGACACTGACAGCTTTGTTCAACTTATATAAAACCAAAATGCTGTTGGGCTACATCGTTAGCTGGTTGTACCTCCTAGCCCTTGTATTCGCCGCTTCTAATGATTACATTGCCCAAACTGATAATAATGATTTGAAAATTTTTGCCCAATAGCCTTGTCATAATAGCATGCCGTCCCTTCGACTATGACAACTAGTTAGACTTAGCTGTTGTCAGTCAAATGAATCAGTATATGTAAATATAAACACCTTACCTCACATGATGTGATAAGTGTTGTATAAATTTAACCCTGTGGGTGCTGGATAACCATGACAACGACTTTTGTGTGGCTACATGAGTCATTTGAAATTTTTCTCAACACGAGTGAGCTTCTTTCCCTTAGGACAGCTTTACATATTTTGTAATGTTGAGGTTTTGCTATTCAATTTTCTGGGTTTTTTTCATAATGCCTGCCTCTTAGTAAGCAAGATATAATGTTGATTTCACTGTACAATTATTAGAATATGCTCTTTGTCTTTTCAAATCAGTCAAAATTAAATATGACTGGAAAAAGGTTTCTTTATCTCTCTATCTTTTCACCTTCCTTCCACTTTACTATTCATCTATCTGTCTGTCTGTCTGTCTAACTGTCTGTTTGCCTTTGTCTGTCTGTCTGTCCATGCATGTCTGTTGCTACCTTTGTCTGTCTGCAGCTGTCTCTGCCTTTGTCTGTCTGCCTGTCTGTCTGTACCTTTGTCAGTTTTTCCATGCATGTCTGTGTCTGTTAGTCTTTTTTCAGACAGACACACACACACACACACACACACACAGACACACACACAGACACACACACACACACACACACACACACACACACACATACACACATTACTCACATACACATAAAGATACCACAATGACTATAAAAAACATTTAAGGTAAGCACACAAGAGGCCATAAACCTTAATTACGACCTTTGGTACATGTACAATATCTACTTCAAGAGTAGAGGTTATTACCTAATTATACGACAAAGAAGTAGTTCAATGACTACCCAGAGTTGATTTAATCAACTCAACTTTTAATCTGATCAAGTGAATTGAACAAGCAGGTCAAATATGGAACTGCTTTTCATAACCTAATGTAATTACACTATACAAGGACATTGGGTTTTTTTTAATATAGTAAATTAGAAACCAAATTTCATCAACTCCCCTAATATTGTTATCTAAAAAGTTACTGATAGCGATACTCAGGTAACAATTTCCAATTTTATGTTTGGAACAAAAGTTTACTTTGTTAATATATAACAATACTTTCTGTACTGTCCAAGGCATCCTAACAACACCATTAGTCACTAAAAAGCTCAGCGAGCATTCCTTTTCTTACATTGCTTCTTCAATTTGGAAGTCTTCCCCTCAGTCTTCCGTCCACTCTGCCCCTTAAAACTTACCTATTTCAATCGCAACTCTCACTCACTTTCAAACTTCTCTCTACATCCTTCCATGTTTTCAAATTGTTTCTCTGTATCCTTTTCATTCTGTTAGTAGATCTGTGTCTGTGCCTGGAACTCTTCAGATAACAGGCGCATTATAAATTTGCTTTATTATTATTGTTACTGGAACTTTGCATGAAGTTTAATTGACTCTCACTCAATATCATTTGACTGTGACACTTTAGATACATTGATACAGTAACTCACTTCTAAGGCATAGTTTCAGAGATTTGCAGCTGGGTATGCAAACACTCTAAATCCGACATTGGTCCTTTTACAGCAGTCCTATTAAATATATGACGAGCAAATGACAATTGAATCTCTGTGAACAGCTCCACCACCATCGACAACAATCATCTTTAGGATCTTCATACATGTACAAATACTGTGACTGATGAACACATGACAGGTGACAAACTGCGACCCTACCTTCACATCTGATTGAAAGTCTGCCTTTTGAAACGGCTAATTTAAACATGCTAAACATACCTTTCAAGAATTACACATTGTCAACAATTTTATTTTCATTCAGAATTTCACTTTCACCCACTGTATAAATATAATCAAAGGTTTAAAAAATACCTTACTGTTAATAGTATACAATGAGTACAAAATTGGCTTGAATCTTCACCTCAGAGGGCTTTTTTCAAGAACTATATTATGCAAATTATGTCATTTATATGCGGTACACTGAGCTGAAGGAATCAAAGTAGTTTGCAGTGAGAATAATGGAAGTCATGAGATAGATATCTTTGTAGCTTAACTTGCCAATAGGTTAAATATTCAGATGAAATGCTAGACTGACCATAATTACCTTAGAAATTACTACTCTATTAGAGTCACATGTAGTGAATTATGGACAACTCAACCTGAAATGTAACATGAAAGCCTACTACTAGTAGAAATGACTCACAGAGAAAAGTTTGCTTGCAATTTTACACTTCAATCATCACTGCTGTGTACCAAAAGTATGTAACCATAAGTGTTCTCCCCAGGATAAAATTCATGCATGGCAGCTAATTTGCATACTAAAGTTGCATATAATTAACATGGTATTTTGCATAATGATCAGCATATAATATGCATGCATGGTGGCTAATTTGCATACTAAAGTTGCACATAATTAACATGGTATTTTGCATAATGATCAGCCTATAATATGCATGCATGACAGCTAATTTGCATACTAAAGTTGCATATAATGAACATGGTATTTTGCATAATGATCAGCATATAATATGCATGTCTTCAACACTGGAATATACTCTGATATGTTTATTTTAACACATACACACATGGACATTGGGGATAAGCCATTTCTCTTCATGTGAAAGTATTATTATGATATTTCCATTCAAAGATTACTAATAGCTCAAGGATGGTAGAACACTTCAGAAGCATGGCACAAACCTATTACGCATGGTGGCCTGGGGGGCAAGAATGGCGTTAGTACCATGCTTCCTCTACACTGGGGAGTACACTGACCATGTCAGCACAGTTGCTATGATCTTATCCAGAACAATTTCACGCTTTGTATATCTGCACATGCAACATAAATACACATTGAAATATACAAAAGGAATACATCAGTGAAAACAGGACACAAATTAAAAAATATTATTCTCTCAAGTTTAACACAACTTGAACTCGGTGACATCAACATAACTTGGTAGGTACATGTACAGTTTTGTAAATCTGTAGCCTAGTATGCAGAGTTAGTGAGTTTCTTGAAACTGTTTTAACCTTTGACTGCACCTTACAATGATAGCTTTAAAAGATCTGTAGTGATTTAATAGCCAAAAGGCAGACCTGTTTGAATGTGACTATATTCAAAGAAAACAAAGGCAGGATTAAGAATACATTACAAAAAGTGACTTTCAAATCAGGACTTGGAGAAATGATTACAAGTTCATCAGAGTGTATCCCATAGTGATTGTGTAAGTGATTAATACAGAATGGCAACCAAGTGGCACTTTGTAAAGTCACACTTATCATGGTATAAAACTCAGTTCTTTATGTACCATACAATGAAGAAAATATATGTATTAAAGTCTTCAGTATTCCAGAACATAATGTAGGTTATAGAAGTCTAGCATCTGAATATCACTATATGGAAGAGATACTAAATATACAATGGTCATGTACTGCCCTAGGGAGGTGCATTGAATTTCGATTCTTATAACCACATGTTTGACATGAATAAGTCAGTTGAATGGTCAAAATTTGATTATACAACTGTACTTACTTTAGTTTACATGTACCATGCATGAGCAAGAAATATATGGTATACTTTGGTCGTTCTACGTCACAACAGTGCGCATCTATGTCACGTCAACATGTTTCTATTATATTCATCACTAGTTCTGCTGTGTTCGAAATATGAGTCAAAACATTCAAAATTACCATTACTTTCATCGAGTTTTTCTTTGATATTACTGGCAGTGGTATAATTATGTTATTCTCTAATATTTTTCTTCATTCAGCCGGAAAATACTCATGACCTAAAGGTTGTCACTACGAGTCTATATCGACTCGGAGCGACAAAAGCCCCTTAGGTCACTTGTATTTTCCTTGGCTGAACGAAGAAAAATATTAGAGAATAACATATAATTATAGAAAAAAGTATCTTTATCTACCCAGTAGTCTAGATGCTATCATCCATGGCTTGGAGAAAGATTCAAGGCCACGGATAGCCTCTAGACTACTCCGCATGTGACTTTATACTAAAGTTTTTTTTAGCTATTCACCATGACTTCTCTATCAAGACTCAATCCGTCATACTCTTTTATTAGAAACATGACAAATACAAATTTCAAAAGACAGTCTGAGCGTGAGTGATACCACGATAAAGTTGGGTCACGACAATACAGGGTATCAAACAGAATTAGTTGAATATGAATATCTCTATGAATCATTTCTATATTAAATAGGAATCTGAGTAGATAGTCCAGCTGTCACAGACTACACTAACCTAATATGACGTGAAATATTCATTATTGATGAATGAATATGGACAGTTTTTTAATTCCTATATAATTTTTCTATAATGTAAATACATTTTAGGACTCAGACGTTTATCCTACACGTACATTGATATACTGTATGTTAATCCTTTCATTTCTGAAAAATCCTACAACTACGGCACCTTTTATTTTTTATTTGAAAGTATTTCTAATAGTAAGATAATAACTTTAAAGGTGCACAAGCTCTGTTTATATGTCTTGGAGCGAAATTCTTGCCGCATATTTAAAAGCTCCTCACAGTTAAAGTTTTCTACACACTGAAGCTTACTTAACAATCATTTTCAATTGACAAAATTCAAATATACAATTCAGATATTACTTCAGTATGATCTGATGACGTAATTTATTGTGTGTATCTATAAACACCGGGTGAACTTGATCGAGAGACTTGGTTGATTCCACAGGGTTCACAACCGACTTACACCGTCACGTGCTCGGGATAGTTCGGTTGACGAATCCAATCAAGTGCCGGCTGACAGTGTTCACTTATTCAAAATTATTTGTAATAGATATATATTATTTATCATTTTATGACTGAAAGTATTTGTAATTGGTAAAATTTAATATGATTTATTTTCTTTGTGAGTTAAAATTATTTGCTATTACTAAACTTAATTTATTTTCATAACTGATATCATTTGTAATTGATATATTTAGTGTCATTTCATAACAAAATATTTGTAATTGACAGACTTTATTAAATATTTAAAAAACTTTTATTAAAATATAAAAATGAAGTTATTTTTTCTGTAATTCTTAAATTAAATTTAAATGCAAAAGAAGGATTTCTGTATTTGCAATTTGTATTGTCATTTACAATTTATTTTCTTTGTAAACTATTGAATACAGACCTCCCTTCTTCCTTTAATACCCACCCTCCTATTGTAGTCATGGTAACAGAGAGATACACTGTTACCATGGAACATGAAGATGACCTTTGACCTTCTATCAAGTTTCTGTATACATACACTGTTTAGACAGGCGATACCAAAAATATGTGTGTATAAAGCCTTGGAACTTGGTTGTCTGACTCTGGCATGACGGCAACATTCTGGTAAACAACATTTCCATGCTAAACAGCTAAGTCCCTGGGTTAATGTACATGATAAAATGCCGTACACCAGTCCTGTATATTAAGCCAGGACAAGCATAATCAATCTCACATAATGCTAGTAGCCAAATGGACTGAAAAAAGTAACATGAAACCCTTTTTAGTAATGATACAGAATGTACAGCAATCATATAATTAACCTACCATATTTAGGATTATGATGTTGCTGACTTTAACACGTACCTCAGACCATAAAGAGACCATCTGGACAACAGAAACATTTGTGCTAGGGGAGAAACCTCATAATTCATGTATACTGACTATTAAAGAGTATTTTATATTTGTACTTCCTTCCATGCTACAGAACAGGAAGGCCTCTGATTGCAGACTTTTTTGCACCTTTACAACAATTATGTATTTTCAATTGAGACTGACAGTGGATAGAACATGTTACATGTATGTGAATATAGAGAAAGGGCGGTTCGTTGTCGCCAAGGCTGCACGGCTTGGCAGGTTTCTGTCGTGTTTGAAAAGTGTTGAGAGTTAGTAATCTTTGAATGACAATAAACAACACTTTTACATAAAGAGAAATGGCTGGTCCAAATGTCTTTGTGTGTGTGTGTGTGTGTGTGTGTGTGTGTGTGTGTGTGTGTGTATGTGTGTTAAAAAAATAAACATGTCAGAGGATTGTTTCAATGTTGAAGATATGCATATTATATGCTAATTATTACGTAAAATATTACACTAATTATCATGTTATTAATATGTAAATTATTATGTAAATTAACTATTACAATCTATCTTGGGAGAATACTAATGTCTAAAACTGCTACAGTCTGTGGTTTCCGCCCTTAAATGGTCAATTTATTTCCTCATCAGATAACATCAAAATATTATTTATAATCATAAAATAGTAAAGTTGAGTTTTGATGTCAATATAGACTCATTTTGTTGATGTGACATGCAGCTACATTATCATTACACCATAGAATTTGGAAAAGAGTTACACTTCCATCATTTAACAAAAATACAGAATACCTGAAAAGGAATGCTTCATCACAACAATGGCAAAACGGATGAATTTCAAACTAAAAAATATAAGATACGCTATGACTTAGCACACTCATCTACCTGCCACTTCAAGAGGTATCCTTTATGACACATCTTCCTTTCATTTTTACAGTCTAAACCACAATTCTTTTTTTTTTTTTTTGGGGGGGGGGGAGCAGAAATTTATTTGTTTGTCATAATTAATTCAATTGAACATGTAACACCTAAATGCTGAATGAGAATACAAAGAAGTGACAGTGACAGATCCTGCCATTAATCATAGCTACCCATACACATCTTATCATGCAAATTTGTAGCAATATGAATTTTTTTCAAAAGCAAATATTCAAGTCTCCTAAAGATTCTGCACAGAAGTATGTATGTCTGTTTATGCACAAGCTCTAGAGAGAACCTTAAAGACATTTTTTTCATGTATTTCTTTTTAATATATCCTACATAAAATGTCTGCCTACATCAAAAAGTCCATTTTGTACAGAAATCCATAACATCGTGTCTTTTTATGATTCAGACTAGACATATTGATACAACTAAAGAACAGACTAAATTGACGAAATCATACAAAAATAATCAACCAATTAATGTACATATTTCGTTTCATCCCGAGGCATATCTACAGTACGGAGTCACAAATATGCAAATTACTCCAGAAAGCAGAGTATCTCGAAAATTTCTCCCAAATTATCTTAAAAACAACTCATTTTTCATCGATTATGTTTCAAGTCGGATGTGTATTTTTGGTTTTAATGATGGTATTATGTGAAACAATTTGATTTGTTAGATGGTAAAGCTCTTGGCTAGTTACACAGACGTAATGTCCGGGACTTTCAAAGTTCCAATCAATTTATTGATTGACCAAATACAATCATCATTACGTCCATACACTCTAATTTCATAAGATGGCAAAAACATGATAGTGTCTAATAGTGATCGAAGTCTAGTTTTCGTGTGTGTGTGTTTTTTTCCAGTAGATTAAATGTTTCTATTCTACCTCCGTTGCATTGAGTTTTTAAAAAATCCATCTCTGAATTTTTTTTTTTAAATCCTCCTTAAACTCCCGCTAGCAGCTGTTAATGTACATACAGTCACTCATATTAAAGTCTGATTAATTCCTTTTAAGATCCCCCGTTTGTTGATGTCATACTTGAGATGTTGGTTGCTACTGACAACAGTAACTATGGTGACAATGTCATGTGATTGGTTTATCTTTATTCAGCAGATTACAGTATTGAATTGAAGTAGACAATGTCTGTATAACAATTAACATAGTACTGTGTATATGTAGCAAGTATTTCATTTAAAACTACTTGTATTAGATCAATACTTTTGTTGCTATAACAACTATGTGGGTGTAAAGGTGATGCCTTGCTTAAAACATAGATTGAGAAACATGCATACATGTCTTGATAAATAACTTTATATACATACATGCGTACATAGATACATAGATACACACATGCATGCATACATGTACATACATACATACATACATACATACATACATACATACATACATACATACATACATACATACAAATGTACATACATACATACGTACATACATACATACATACATACATACATACATACATACATACATAGTTGTTCTGTTTGAAAGCTTCATCAACCTTAATGTAAAGTCACTTGACAGACACAGTTTCTATGGTAACCAGAAGAGCAAGAACTCAACAAGAAAAGTGGTAGTCAATTTACGTTCAAGATTTTGTTGTAAAACAGGGTCTATTTTCTTCTCATACTCCCATTGGACATGGAATTCCAATTATCATTAATTAGGCAATTTCAAATTTCAGACATATTCTTTTCAATAGAAAATAAATATAAAGAGGTTAGAAGCTGACTTGCTATCCTTGCAAATCTGACTTGCTATATTCTTTTGAAAGAAAACTTGAACTTTCCAGACTGACAGGTTAGTGTGTGTTCCATTGTTGTACTCACTTGCTACACCCACATAGCAGTAACAAGTGGTTACAGAAGCAATAACAACAAATTCCTAAAGTCTAACATCTTCCCAAATGAAGAAATATAAAATACACTTTATACATTTAATATAAGGAGTATTTTGTTTCTAAACAACTACATTATTTTATGTCTTTCATTATCATGACAAAAATTACAACTTATTTAAAATGAAAGCAATACAATATTTCTACAACAGACAAACATCACTCTAACACTTTTCCTTGAAGAGTAGTCACTCTACACGTATGTAAGATGTTGGTACTCGGTTACCATAGCAACGTCAAACAGCGCGACTTGGCTCATTCGGTTGTTGAAATACACCGTCATCGTATTTGTTTGAAGTATCGCTGTCTACTGAGACTCATAGCGGTGTTATCATGAACACAATAAATGCTTGAACCACAAAGTGCTGGCTGTGTGATTAGTTTTTCAAGTATTATGACGATAGCATTATTAAACAGCTATTATCCACATTTCTAAAGCAAACAGATAAATGTGTGTATGACGTCAAGAAAAGACATTTCTATAGAGTATCTATCTAAACTATCATTATCACACTCCTCTGAAATGAAATGAAAACTAATAAATAACAGCACAGACAGTATTTATTTGATATGTATGGTATCTCATGTGTATCTCACATTGAGCGATACTATTAGTATTACGATACTATTTACTAGGAGGTTTCGATAAACCTTTTTTCAGAGTACACAAAACAGTGATTTCTAGCCAAAAAAATGCTTGATATTGAGGATTTCAGGATATTTCATTTCTAATTATTTTGAACAAATTTTTCCTTGTTGATACAACACTGATGAAAGGCGCCATGATAATCAATTTTTTCCTAAGCACAATAATGACTTCTCATCTTTAAAAAATCATTATTTTTGGATTTTTGAAGATATTTTATTTCAAATTTTGAACAAATTTTTCATTGTTCATACAATACTGATGAAAGGCTCCAAATAATAAAATTTTTGTTACCAAAATCTTGATTCCTCATCTTAAAATATCCTATTTTGAGGTTTTGAAGATATTTTATTTTAAATTTTGAATCAAATTTTTTCCTTATTCATAAAATACTGATGAAAAGGCTCCAAAATAATCAAATTTTTATAACTGAAATATTGATTTCTCATCTTTATTTCAGGATATTTCATTTTCAATTTTGAAGAAATTTATTCTTGTACATACAATATTGACAAAATAACACTAAAATTAATCAAATTTTACATAAGAAAAATAGATACCTCATAAATTTTGTAATTTCAGGATTTTTCACCACATTCAATTTTTTATTTTATTTTTCTAAGGCCTAACAAAAAAAATTGTGTGGTTCCAATTACATTCAATTTTAGAATAGGTGGGGTAGGTAGATTTTTCATTTCATTTTATTTATTTTTTTTCATATTTGAGTGTCTAGTTCAGGGAGTTATCTTTTCTGTTGTTTTCCATATAGTCTCTGTGTTATTGGTTTATTTTCATCAGATGTACAGCCATTACAGATTGGAAGAACAGTTTTATATTGTCTTTTTAAGTTGATGTCAGTTTCTGCATCCACTATTTCTGGTGAGACTTCACAATTTTTTTTCTCAAATACGTTTAAAAAAAGTTTAGGGTCAGCAGTGAAAAACTAGGTGGGGTTAGGTAACCGGAACAAAACAATTATTTTTTTTAAAGGCCTACACAAAAGTATCCATGTGTATACAAAATTGGCACAAAATAATTGCAATTGGCTTTACCCTTTTATTGAAATAATCAATTCTGAACTGAATATAAGAAATTCTACACATATACATTTTTACCATATGTGAATCATAACTGGTCAATGTTTTCAAATTATACTACACATATGGTCAACAATTTATATAAATTTTTATTTCATATTAAATATATATATCAATATTTGATCTCCCTTATACCTGTACATACATGTTTTGATATCATGTCAGAATTTTTCTTTTTTTAATAGCAGATATGACTGATAATATCCATTCCAAGGTCAGACAATGATTACAGTATACATAGATTAATATATTTGATGTACAGCTACATTTCTACATACATGTTTGAGTTTCATGATAATTTATTAGAACTTCACAATCACCCACCCCACCCCCAAAAAAGACAAAAACACTGATCTGTTCTTCTGATACCTGTATTTCATGTTTTCATCTTCAATTCTCGTCGTTATTTGTTGGATTACAGCTTGGGATAGGATGGATAGCAAGCAGTCAGTTGGTAGTAAATTACCTGTAAAATGATAACAGTTCTTCCCTAGAAAGAAATCCCAATGGAGGCATCTCCACATTGATGCCGTAGGATATATTAATAGAAAAGCTAGGCCCTACATCACGATACAACAACATCATATGCATAATAAACCCCTGTTATAAGTTAAAGAGCCACAGTCTATAAACTGAGGGGGTTTTTTTGATCATTAAAGTCAGTGACAGTCAAAAATGCAAATACAAAATACACAACTTTAGAAATTATTTAGGGCAAATCTGAGTCAATGTAGTGTGATAACAAATTTGTTTATGATAACAATGGTTATGATAACAGTGGTTATTAAAATCTACACAAAGAGGCTTTTTATTCAAATTTTTTGGTAACCAAAAAATCATGTCATAATGTCATTTTTACATCAAAGCTAAATATCAGGCAATGGCTCCACTGCTTCCTAGAATGGATTCAACAAGTTTGTTTTAGAACTTGAAATAAGGATATTTGAATATGAAACCAAGTAACTACCACACAAGATGTTACAGACTGTGTCCCTTTAAACAAAAGTAACCACCAAAGACCATAAACTTACATCTACTATGTCCCTTTAAACGAAAGTAACCACCAGAGACAGTAAAGTTACTGATCGTGTCCCTTTAAACAAAAGCAAGCACTGTACAGACCGCTCTGTCCCTTTATAATAAATACAACCACTGCTTGCTAATAGTAGAATGTCTCATTCCAATTATACACAAGTGCATTCAGTTATGCATTACAAATCGCTTCAATATCTGTGAGAATTAAATTGAACTAAACATGAGAAATGAATCGGAACGACCAGATTACTGGAATCTGTCCTTTACTACAGGATAATTACTTCATCAAATTCACAATCTGGGAACCAAAATATGCCGTTCAAACAATCCTTCAATTACTTTGATCAAAAACTTCATGCGCCATGTTTTGTTCATGTATGCTGATAAGACACAGAATATAAAGAATGAGTAGTTTAGTTCCTATACATTTGATGATTATTCTACGACATTTCTATTGACTAGATCATATCATTTTTATGCACAGTATTCAGTGTAGTGTATAAACATATACATGTACTTGTTTATTGTAGATTTTGAACTACAAATAATTTGCAGAAAGAATACAATTCAAAATCACTTCCCAGCTAAAAATGTTTATCCTGGAATCCATTGTCCCATTCTACAAAAAACAAGGTGTGTTATTTTTATGATACGTGTCACCCAAGAAACGTGAAGTTATTGTAGGTGATCTGCACATACACAATGTCTGTGCGAATCCAATTTTGAATTGAATTCAGCTTCAGACTTGCACACTTCTAAATCTAAAACTCCAATTGTATACACATAACACCTTTAGTTATTAAAATCTGGTGAAGCAGAACTGATTGCTTTGATCTCCCTCTGTAAAGCAGTTCAAATTGTCAGTAGAAATTACATTTCACTGAATCTTCAGTTACAAGATTTTCTTTGGAATTCTCTCCTTTAGGGTTCTTTTTCCTTATCAAGAGTTTTTCTACTGATGCTGTGGGGAATGCATCGCATGATTCATTTTCCATTCACTCGAAGCTTTGAATTGAAATATAACTTTTGTATATCATATACAAAACTGATCTGTCTATCATCGATTATCTGGCTAGTGCCTTAGCTACATTTGTATCACATCAGACTCACAAACAAGTAACCCATTGGCAGATTTGATATGTCTAGTCTGCCCGCCATTTGTGGACTATATAGACTATCTATTTTAATCCCTATGTACATGTAGGAAAAAAAAGTTTAGGCTTGGCAGAGTCAACCAACCAACAAACTGATGAAAAAATGCATGTTCAATGCCAGATATTCTGATACGAACGGACTCTTGTATCCAACAGAAATTTATTTCACAAAAAAGGGAAATATAAAATATTTTGCATGAATGATGTATTCCTTTTTATTTAACAACACAAATAAAGACAACAGGAATGTGCATGAAAAAATATATCTACAACGCTGCACAAAAACACGCCTCACGTTAGTCCACCAATTTCACTAAACAACTGTTGACACATTCTTTGAATATACTGTCAAGAAATACTGCACAGTCCCCTCTAGCTAGCCATCAATCAGGCTTTCAATAAGCTAGCTAGCTAGCTGGCTAATCTTTCTACAATGTTCTCCAGTAATCTTACATCACAAGACACTGTATGAACATACAATACTAAAAAGCTGCGTTCCCTGCAGTTCCACAGCTTTGAAGGACTATACTAGGCTATTTTGTAATCTCTGAAACAATATCAAAATGAGAGCAGATAACATGATTCATGTTTCAAACTACTAGATTTTCACAACTTATATAGAAGTCACTTCAGTGTACAATTCTGTACCAAACATACAGAGTATTGACAGATTTTTTTTCAGCATTGATTTTCTCCACTCCACTGCATTGTTTATGCAAGGTAAAACCGTAATACAACATTGAATACTAGAAATATTGTAAATTCTCAAAAATTGATTTTGAAATTTCGCATGAAGAGTGTTGTTGTCATGTATATACATGTAGTGTTTGCAACCAATGATTTGATAAATTAACATTTGTTGTGCAAAGATAGCCTTCAATATCAACATTTTCTCTCATAGATACAACTTGAAGCTTCCAATCAATCATATCATCATATCTGCATTGACAAGGTGTCTCTCTCCCTCCCTCCCTCCTTCCCTCCCTCCTTCCCTCCCCCCCCCCCCTCTCTCTCTCTCTCTCTCTCTCTCTCTCTCTCTCTCTCTCTCTCTCTCTCTCTCTCTCTCTCTCTCTCTCTCTCTCTCTCTCTCTCTCTCTCTCTCTCTCTCTCTCTCTCTCTCTCTCTCTCTCTCTCTCTCTCTCTCTCTCTCTCTCTCTCTCTCTCTCTCTCTCTCTCTCTCTCTCTCTCTCTCTCTCTCTCTCAATATAAACCATATGACAGACAATATCATCCCATCATTAGTCTGTGTGTTTATCTACTTAATACTGTGGTACATGGTTTTGGTTTCATGGACTGACTTGTGAGTCAAGACTCGATTCTAACATTGTCCCTTCTACACTACCCTGTGAACAGGTATGCAACAAGTTGATACCTAGCACTATACCGATGTGCCAAAAACAAAAGAATTAATTGGCCCAGTGATCAAATATTAGCTTTTGTTCAACCATCTATTATTTCACATCTCTTTGATGACAAAAAGTCTATTAAAACTCAGATTTAACTAAGAATCTTGAAATCAGAAGTTTTCATAATTTCAAACATCCCTCCGTAAATATGTGAGCATACACTACCATATTGGATATGCCACTGTATAAAGTAGGGATGTTTTATGAAAATTTCTGATTTCATGACTTTTGGTCATCCAAGCGCTGAGTCAAAAGAGTTGTCAAAAGAGTAAATAGTCTATCTATTGCTTATATTTGACAGCTGGACGTTGTTGTTATATGATACTATTAGGCAGTGCTGGGATAGGTTCAGGCTGGTTACACAACTTACTGTAATAGTATACATGTATTATGAACATACTGTGGAGTCACACTGTATATGTGGTTGATCGAATCAACCTGGGTTCCCAAAGGTGTTTCACTGGAGATTCCAACCAAAATTATGGGTAATAAATGTAATAGGATACATGTATTATGAACATACTGTGGAGTCACACTGTATATGCCGGTTGATCAAATCAACCTGGGTTCCCAAAAGGTGTTTCACTGGAGATTCCAACCAAAATTATGGGTTTGTAACATTAAAACAAGTATCAGCCCATCTACAATATTAAACAATTACCAAGTTGCATGATACAGAAACTGTACTTGAGAGAATTGGTAGGTGTCAAAATAAATGAACACAGGTTTTAAAATTATGCTACAAGGTATGGAAATCTATTTGTCAATTTTACCTGAGTTCCCCTTGTCTGTTACCATGGTTATCAAACCTTAACGTAAACACAGACACCCTATTTATAATGTATCCATGGCGATAGCAGATAATCATTGTATATACTTCATAAACCGTTTTTTTCATAAAACCATAGTTACAATACATGTTCGGTCGATGCACAAAATTGAATTTTTATAACCAACCATGTTATATTATCTGATTCCCTTAAATTTTTAATAATAACTTAAAACAAATTTATTTCCCATATTAAAGGTAGTGAATGCTGCCTAGTACATTTAATATATATGTGTAGCACTAATATTTAATAGGTTTTCTAACCGCACTATTCGCTTTACACATGAGCAATTTTATCATTTTGTCTTTTCATTAAAATATCATTCCCTAGGCGTTTGTTTAACAATACTTGACACCATGTACCAGTCAACAGACGGAATGTATGCTCTGACCTCTGACCTTTGGCCTTATAGACAAAGATTCCCCCCAGCATCATCTATTTACACATCATCATAGCAACATATCAACAGATACAAGTACAATAGTGCCCTTTGAGTGTTTTAATTGTTCACAGGATGACACTGCAGTATGTTAAGGTTCTTTACAAGATTATTTTTTCTTATATAAAAAGGTGACTAAAACTTGGTGGAGTATCAATGCACACATCAGTTCTTGTCATTCTTAAAATTTATCAGATGAGACCCGCTACCCTAGAGTACTTGGGGTACTGAAGGTAATAATGGAAATAGTTTAACACTCAAAACAGTACTGAAAGTTTTCCTCCAGTTTTTACAATCAAGTTGATTACTTTCCAAACAACAGACAGACTGGCAAACATGCACATTTCATCTTGTTGTTGTATTAGGACTGTCCAGTCAAGTGGCATCTCTCTTCTCTATTCCTATGTATAATGTAATACATGTATAGTATAATTATGTACAAATGTACTCACATCAGCACTAATTCCATGAGGGTTTTTTAATAGTAATAAATACACGTACCTTTACAAATACAGTACAACACAAGTTATGCATTTCTGTATAACTGCAGGAGAAATGTGTTGTTTTTTATTTCCATTAGTTTTGTTTGCAACAGTCTAGACTGGCTAAACCCCCCCCCCCCCTTTCCGAACCACACCCCAAACGTTAACATTGTTACCTCGAAGAGGAAGATTGGCTACTCCCCTCCCTCCCTCATCATTGATACCTCAGAGAAGACATTTGAAAAAAATGACAACATCGGTATTATTGGAGTTGAACAGATTCAAAGTCTTCTCATGGTGGACAGAAACCAGTTGTGAACATATTTTTAAAAAAAAACTGAATTGAGTCAGTATGAATCAGTTTTGAATTAAATTCAGGTCAGAAACAGAGCTCAAAAGTAATACAGTGGCTACACTATGCCAAAGCTCTGAACTATGAAAGCCGATCAAATATCACAAGATTTGAAAAGTTCACAAACCTGAAATTCAATCATCCAGAAGGAGATATAAAGCTATCAGCATTATAGCTATACAATTACTATATGTGTATTCAACGCTTTCCTGTGTTTATCATCATAACATAGGTGCTTGACAGTACTTGCCTACACAACGTTACCTTTCAACAATAAAGCTGTAACTTGGGAAATCAGAATCATTACTTTTGTTACATTTAGTATATGTTTACTAATATTTGCATAGATGCACAACATCTGGTACTCTCACAATTGTAATTCATTTTGAAAAATTCAGATATATTTCATGAACGTTAAATAAAAAATAACTTTAAAAAAAAAAATCAGCTCTGTTAGAGTCTTAGAGTCAGACAAATTTTGAAAACATACCTTTTTTCTTTATCTTAGAGCTGTACAGAAACATGGTCACTATTAAACCTAGAATATTTTAATTCTGATTTCATTTTAGTCAAACTGTACAAGTTAAAAGTCAAAAGTTAATAAGTGTTCATGTTACTGTTAGTTGAACGTAGGACTTCACACAACTTTGACTACAATTTCACCAGAATGTGAGGATGAGAATGCGTAGTCTTAAACTTTGCATAAAATTTAAATATATGTAAATTGCCACTGTCATCCTATGATGGGTACAAGTAAAGTAGTCTAGTATATAATATAGAGAGATTTGCTCATTTAGCTACGAAGTTATTCACAACTATTTCAAATTTTACGTACAGACTAAATATCATCATTTTATCAACAACTTGCAATTTGGTCTTCTTTTTTTTTATGACAGCGCCTGTCCCTTTAAAACAGGTACACAAAATGATGGACAGGCATTGGAAACTTTTTTAGCTGATAAACTGAGCAAGCAGATTGGCCTTTCTACAAGTCGGACTCAAATTTGAGACTTATCAAGGTCTTAACTTTATCTCAAAGTAGTTTGGATAGTTTGAAATAGAAAAACCATGACAAGTTCCAGGGATCATATTACATGTCTATACAAGATCACACAGGTGTACTTTTTTCATTATTGAAATTGAAACCACACTGTAGGCAAAACAACAAACCATTATAGTAACACAGTATATTAGGCCTTGCCCGTATCTTCATGATCTTGTACCTACATCACTTGTAAAACTGAACCCACTGAAATTACCAGAAATATCTTAAGAATCATCACATGATTCAAACAATCGAGTAGTTTTATCATATAATACTTGCTTTATGCAATTGTTTTGTCGTTTATGATTACAGCCATATTGTTCCATTGTTTATAATTGTATCCTCTTATTACACACTTTGAACTTTGACCTTTGATTAGATTTCGAAATCACAAAGGCTACATTGTACCGGAATGTATAATACCTACCAAGGATCCTACTTCTTAAGATTTGACTGTATACAGTTAATTCTTTGTCTAATTTCTACTTTAACATTTTGAGTTGGAACCCGCAGATACATGATAATGCATGCCGTATCAAATATCTGGGTTAGTACGCACAATTCTGTGACTTCTGGTCATTGAACTCAGAAGTCAAAAGTATTGTAAAATGTTCAAGAAATCATATTTTGTGTATTGTTCGGCCTTCTAAAAAGCTTCAAACTGCCTACACATATTTGAGAGTCTTGTATGAAGTCTTGATTTCATAGATTACAAGCTTGATTAGCAATGACATGCAGTATTGAAATCGAATCAAAGTTTATCTCAAATTTGCAAAATGATATCATCATAGATATTAAACTCTTGGAATGTCAGTCTCCTATGATATCGAATAAATAAAGTAGCCATGTCTCACGTCTATGTGTCCGACTACTTGCCTAAGACCTAAGCTTTTTTTTGTGTACTATTGAATAATTCGTCTGTCTTAGAGTTCAATGACAGACATTAAAATAGGCATACCTGTACTTTGGTGTCCATTGTTCTCACGGAAAACAAAAATATAAAAAAAGACTTGAAATGCATGTACATGTACTTGGTTCCGGCATCAAAGACCCTGGAATTCCACACTACACTCTGTTAACATTAGCACATCAGTCTGGAATCCACTTCAGATCAGGATTAAAAGTCAGGTGTGAAAAACAACTGTTTGACAGAGCTTTAGAAACAGTTAGGCCAGAACAAAAGAATGAATGATCCTGTCTAAATGGCACCACTGATACGATAAAATGAATGTCAGAACTTCAGATTGAAACATGGGTCTTTAAATCCCAAAGTTTGAATCTCACATTTTCACATCCATGCTATCTCATCAGTGAAGTCACTCTTTTGTTCATGGACAGCCCTGGGATTAGGTTTAGTTAGTTATGTCCCTTAATTTGGATACATATATCGCCACGGTGACCATTTCACATGTAAGAAAACATTGTAACGCTTGCTGCATAGAAACATACTTCATATTGATTTGCAATTACTCTGTTGTTTATGTTTGTACGTTTTTGTTCTTCTTTTTTATTTATTTACTTTGTTTTTAGTTAATATAACTATGCATTAGCACCCCCCCCCCCCATCCACCCCTCACCCCCGAATATTTCAAGGGATTTTCAGCTGCTTTAGCTGACGTTTGTAGACAGCCTATACGACAGAGTTATGTCTGAGTGATACTATTCAACATGTCAGATTTGGAGTTCTAACTACATATGAAAGACACTAAATCATTAGCCTAGAATCTAAAGCGTATCAACATCAATGTTTTCCTTCTTCTACATCGAAGTCGA
This sequence comes from Glandiceps talaboti, assembly GCF_964340395.1. Taxonomy (NCBI): domain Eukaryota; kingdom Metazoa; phylum Hemichordata; class Enteropneusta; family Spengelidae; genus Glandiceps; species Glandiceps talaboti. The sequence continues at coordinate 22,521,063 of NC_135554.1, forward strand.
TACGATAAAAGACTCTAGGCTAGTAAATCATGGGTATAAATGTGTGTGTTGCTTATCTACAGGCATGATGACTATGATCATACAGCAACGTTGGTTTTAAGAAGTATCACCATGCTATTGATAGCGCACAGTAATGGAATCACTCATCATACCAGTAAACCATGTTATGATCACACAGTGTTGGAGCCACGCAATTATCCTGGCAGTAGTCTGTCGCCCATAAACAGTTTTGTTTATGAAGAAATCTCAACTCTGGCTGATTTATTGAGATAATACATTTGTATATACAGTAATATGTACAGTACATAAATACCTGATATACAAGATTTATTGCCTTCCTGACTTTCATGTAGTTGGCTATGACTAATAAACACTGTATAGTAGAGGAACATGTACCATACATTAAAACTTTTGACGGAAAGTAAAATATAATGGTATCAGCTGAGTGGCCATCTTTCTACCATCAACAAATGTGTCCCAGTACAAATCTATTAATGTTTTATTTGTGAGATGTGATATGTCGGCAAAATCCTGATTTGTCTAGTACATGTAATATAGCATCATATAAATGGTTGAATCTGATGATCTTAAATGTTCATGACCAGTACGCAACAGATGGCATATAATTTGGCAACCTACAGAGACGTGCTGATTTTCGATCTAGAGATTAACACAGTTACATATTTAATTCACTATTAACCTCAATGTGATCTTCATGAAGCATCCCAAATGACCTTGACCTTGAATTTGATTTTCCTCCCAGATTCCAGTATGAAGATATACTATTCAACCTACAAGTACAGCAAATGTATTTACTTCAAGACAAAAATTTTGGTGGAAATTACAATTTTTCATAGTTCGGTTCAACTTTATTTTGGCTGATTTTTGACTAAAGGATTCTTATTATAGATACATCCTTTTTGATTCACTTTGAATAAGTCTGCTTTGGCTACCTGTACTTTCTCAGAATGTACCAGTCAAAGTGCATTTTCACGCTGATTAAATGTTTCAAAAATTGTTTCTGCTAAATAAGCCAGAATGAATTTAGAGTCAAATACATCTACGTTCACACTATTTTGATAATCAATTTATCGTTAATACAATCTCCACACAACCATTGAAAATTACCTTGACCACATTTTTTTTTCAGTTTTGATTTTTTTTCCTCCAGATTTCAATAAGATGATACATTGATAATGAACCGATGGAATCATTAAATCTATTTAATACAGTAGAAATTGGTAGCGGCATCATGCCACGATATTATCCCCAGCAAAGTTGATCTCGACACGACATCGACTCATGTCATACTGACAACACAAGTCATCCCAATAGGTGTGATTAGACTGAAGGATCAACAAAGAACATAAAAACATACCATACACGATGTCTGTCCTTATATAATTACACTAATTTTTTACAATCTTTGTTTTCACATCGGATCGTGACTGGTTTCTGAATTCAGGTGCTAAATCTGTGCATGTGGGGATGTATTAATGGCATGTCCCTCCGGATATGCCAAGCTCGGTGATTTTGCTAATTGGACCATTTCAATTGGTTTCATTATATAAAAGCACACCTGGCTGAACATCATGAAATATGCCATATCTTATTTGTATATTATTATTAAAATGAAAATTTTCCACAACTATCAATCCGGATTTCCGTTTTCTAACTATTCATGCAAATAAATTTAATAAAAGATGAATTTTTTAGGTGAGATCTCCACAAACAAATTCAACGGAGTACAGAAATAATTAATTGTTTGAATTCACGTACACCAATCAATTTCAATAACATCTGTATATATTCGTGCTGAGCAAAAAAATTTTTTGAGGGGGGGGGGGGGGAGGGGTTGTCCTTTCGGTAACCTGTCCTCATCATTCCTATATATTACATGTTTATGATCTATAATAAAATAAGGTATGAATTAATAAAAAAACTATTAATCAAATTTGTAAAACAATTTCAGTAATTATCAATGATAATAAAAAAAGACATTTATCAAAAATTTTCATATTGCAATGTAGCAAGATTTTTGACTGATCATATATGTACCACAAAAATGATTCATCTAAAAATTTATCAAATTTGCAAAACCTTGGAGTGACTATCTGAACCATCCCCCAAACATTATTTACCAAAAATTATCAAATTACTATTAGCGAGACTTTTTAGTATCAAATATTTGATAATTTTGGAATGTGAAGAACAATGTCTGTACTGTCTTTTGCTTGTCAAATTCTGTGAAACAAACCAATAAGGGGTGCATCATTTGATAACTGGGGAAGGAAGGGGGCTGGAGGAGTTTTGGAAGGGGGAGGGGAATTTGTTGAGTTAAAAAGTTAGACTGTAAGATACATGTATATCATGTTGTTCACCCTTATTAGCGTTGCTGACACTGTCGTACAAATGTCACATCTTACAGACTAGACAAACTTTTTGGTCCAAAATGCTCAAGTCCCCCCCCCCCACCCCACCCCAATATCAAATGGTTTACCCCTAAAAAGGAGACATAAGTAAAAGAACCCTGAAATGTCTGATTTGTTGAAAAACTGATTTCCTGAATACGACAAAGCATCAGACTAGGGTTATCAGGTGTATCTATAGAAGATGATCAGTTCAATCAGTCTTTTGTCTTCCTAATGTCAAATACTTGTAACATCTGCCGCAATCCCAGCATCATACTAACCAGACAGAGGTATCGCATTTACAAGCAGTATCTAAGCACTACATCAGTGTATACTCCAAAGAGTGTAGACTGGTACAGACTAATACTTCACCAAACTTTCCATTTTGACAACAAATGATCCCAAGTACAAATGTAAATACAACCCACAAAAAACCACCAGTGTGTTTGCTTCAATGAAGGGAGTTAAGGAAAGACTTTATGCAAAGACAAAATTAGGTAAAATACGACTGATACAAAAACAACAGCGAGTGCCTCAGTTCAGGCAAGTCTTTTATCAATTTCTTTATATCTATGGAAATTATTACTCACAGATTGTTGTGAGGCGCAGCATTCCATGAATAAACAAGACTTATGGAGTCTTGACTCAATGTGGTTTTTATGCTTTGATACAGCAAGTAACTGATGCTAATTACATTACATGTCTTTGCATGAAACATGTTACCAGGAGTAAGCAAATGAACAAGAGTTTTTGTGTGGGTTGTAAAAACAAAGTTTTGCATACAGCTGATTTGATGTACAATAATAATCACTGAAGGAACTAAATGTGGATTCTTTGTTTATGTAGACATTAAATTTATCTGTGTCTACTGAGCAAACATTTAGCTTGCCAACACTGTACATAACATGGATACATACATGTACATGTATAATAATGTAACTGTTCACGGGGATTTCTGCAAATGTCTCCCCCCCCCCCCAACACACACACGCAACCACACACACACGCAGCCACACACACGCAGCCACAAACACACACACACACACACACACACACACACACACACACACACACACACACACACACACACACACACACACACACACACACACACATTCACCTCCCGCCCCCACATCCCTCCATGGCCCAATATATAGAAGAGATGACTTTGATAAGATTTCATGCTGTAAGAGTTACTGGTATTCTAACTAATAATGCACTGAAGCAATGGTTGACGAACAACAATTACTACGCATAGTTGAAACACTTTCTTTTTTTGACAATCAGACCTACTTAGTGTAATGGTATTGAAAAGATAATTCCAAGCTCACAATATTGATCTTTACGTCTACTTAAACATTACACATTCTGAAAAAGAGGTCCAAAATGCAGAAATAACATCCTGAAGTACATGTATCAAAATTGAAACTATTGTGTCAGTATGACTGCCTCAAATTCATCATATACTCATAAACTATTGCAATAACATAATATATACAGTCATAAACAGATATTCAAACAACTCTGCAAACAGAAGTGAAATAAACATGAAAGTTTGATAACAGAAATCTGTCACAAACAGCTGTAAGGAACAAATCTGAGGTCAAATCGATGCAAATAACAAAAAAAAAAGTTCTGAGACAATTCACGACGTCTCCTGTCCTGAATAGCCACAAAAGAAATCAATACAAGCTAAAAGACACTGAATGAAGTGACACACAATTCAAGCACATGTGTAAATACCCTAGCCACTGACTTACAGCATTCCGGGCAGGTTGTTTATCTGTTGCTATGGCAACTCAGCTGAATCAATAGCTGCCAATATCACAGGAATTGACAATATATGTGAACTGGGTGGAGTAAATTGTACAATTGAAAGCTGTATTGTAAACAGTAGTTTCAAAAACACAAACTGTATGGTACTGGAGAGAGTAATCTACGATCGAACCAAACCTAATTTGCAATATTTTTTTCATCATATTTACGTTAACAATACATCAAAAGAGTGACGCATATTAATTCTGAAATTTCAATAAGTCTGGGAAATATCATACGTTCATAGTTAATTTGTGTGTTTACAATATATATTTTCATTATTTACTTAACAAATTAATATAATTTCTTCAGAATTATATGGCTTTTTTATATTACTAGTCATAGACAATATTGTTGCATTCACAATGAATGACTTAACTTTATTCTGGAGGTAGTGGTATGTTAAATTGGTTTTCAAATTCAATTCTGTGGACAAAATAATTTGTATACATCAGACGCTGTCTGGTATCAAATTGAAACAGACCATGCAAGTCAGTTGATTTGAAACAAAATATAGTTTGGCTCAGTAAAATCTTTTTAAAGCTGTTTCTTTTTCTTTGTCTGTTGTGACAAAAATCTTACTAACATTGCTACATTTTCTGTGTGTGAGCTACATATAGTATTGAGTGTTGCCAGATCATATACATTGTAACAATTTATATTCCTTTCTGGATATCAATAGATTAAAATGTAACAGTTATGCTTCAATTTTGTCACACCAGACAATAAAATGTAAATATTTTGTTGCGCCACTAGACCATACTATTTAGCAATTGTTAGCAAGACATATACTCTACCCAGCTAGACATGTAGCTAAATTTTGGCAACATTTTTATCAGGCAGCATAAAAAAATTGTTTCAACTTTAACTAGATTCCATCGTAAAAAATCTAAGAACTATATTTACATATTTGTAACAAAGATGATATTACATGTAGCAGGTCATTTCATAGGGCATGACACTCAATGGGGAGTTTTTTCTGTGTCAGATTTTTCCCGCCGTGTATCAAACCAGTCATTTGTTTATGAATTAATCGACAGACTAACTGGTCTGGATCACACTTGATTCATAGTAATTACTGTGACAAGACTTGAAGCGTTTGTCAAGACACACCTACTAAATTTACTTTAAAATGACAACTTCGATTACTTTGTGTTTTCACTACATCATAAATTATACAACAATTTTACATGTGGTCAGCCTGGCTACTTTTAATTCCTTACAACATTCTCAATTGTATATTGCATCATTCCATTGCTTATTTTGTACCCATAAATCCTGAGCAATATGGTATATGGCTTTTCTGTGACGATAAACAGAGACTTGTATATGTATATAAGTGAGTTTGATATCCATACGGAATAAACAATCATATTATATGCAATCGTGTGTACACAAATCTTATTTATAGTATATATTAGTACTACCCTGCAAGGGAGTGCTATGGCATGTTTAATGTCATATTTTTGACTTGGGTGTGTGAACACGCAAAATAAACTGGGTTTATCTGCCTGAAGTAAGTCTGGTAAAAATTCATGTGTGCTCCAAAAGTTTACACTATTTGTTTTCATAATATTTTATCACACGACTAGCAATTTCATTGTGAGATTACTTGAAACTAACAGCGATGAGACCAGAATACAAACCACTGCTTAACTATACATGCATTAGATGATTTTGAGGACAAATATCAAACAGTTGATTGCATCCCATAATATTGGGAAAGGTCACTGTCATTATGACCTTGTCCTCCGAGGTCATGTTGAGGTGACTGGACACAAATAATTGACAATATTAGGTTGTCAACCTTTTATTTGTAACTGCGCAATGTTTAAATGTACATGTACCTAAGGAAACATAGGTGTAATGCTAGGGAGTCAATTATGAATATTTGTGTAATAAGTGGTATAATATTTTCTACTTACCTTTTGTAAGAGCATGAATTCCCATTTTCACCTGTGAGAAATTTCCACTCCCAAGTTCTCCACGTATCCGATAAAATCCAATGCGTTTTCCTAAAGTAATTTCTTTTATGACTCTTTGGTCATTGCTCAAGTCATGTGAAAGACGTTCGTAGGCGGTAAGTCTGCGTTGACGCGGTTCAGTGATGGAACCATTTTCCCCTGGCTGTGATGGTTCACTGTGTACAGATGTCGTGGTATTGTCAACACTCTCACGATGGCCACCAGCAGTACTGGAGCGCCGACTCCCAGGGGATGACATTTTGTATCAATTATACTCTAGATACTCCAGTAAACTTTTACAGCGGGTAATGGTGATATCAAAATATCTTACATCAGCTGTGGCCATGACAACATTTCCAGAGAGTACTCATTTATACTAATCAATGCTGTTACTATGGGAACAGCTTCAAAATGTGTTAAGAAAAAAATTATATACACCTTAACTGATGAGAGAGAAAAATAGGTCTTCTAAAGTTGTATAAAGACATGGAACACACACACAGAACCCTTGAGCACTATAGGATTTCAACTTCAGAATAGCTGGAAAGACGTTGAGCTAGGAGAAAAACAGAGATCTCAAACCCCACTCCAACATGTCTCCAGTGAGTCTGCAAAGAAAGACAGTAGGAATGTAGAATTAATTAATTACACAATATGATTTAGTAAAATTGTCATAAATATTTGGCTTCACATTATTTCATGACTTTATAAGCTATTAAAAATGAAAGTTATTTATCACTGCATATTAATAGTCACACTTGACTACGACCTGAATGACCTACCGCAATATTAAAGGGAGTATATACGTTGCTTGGACACGGGGAAAAAACATGAAGAACAGCCTGCGCTTCAACAGACTTCACGACAAGAAAGCAATTATATCCTAAAATGGGATATCTTTTGGAATTTCAAACAAATTGTACATTGTGTAAATTAATATCATTTCGTACAAAACATTGCAACTCTTGAGAGACTATTGAACAATTACTAGATACAGTTTGGTCTTTATTAAATGTTGAACAAGGAGCAGACACTATCATAATATGGTCTGGTAAGTAAACTGTGGTTTTGGTAATCTTCAATTAATTGACAATATTACACATGCCCACAATAGAAGCTGTGTCCATATACCTCATTGACACAGGTCCCTTTCAAACCTAACGATTTGCATGACCAAAGACTAATCCTCACTTCCATTCATTGCATTTATTTGTTTGTGAAGGAAACGGTCATCAATTCATTGTGGATTTTCAGTAAACAGTTGTTGGGGTGCCCCTAAACAACCGTTCACTTCGTAACGGATTTCGATAGGAAACGCAGTAATCAGTCGGTGTTTTAACACATGTATGGACGCCTCAACGACGAAACTCAAAATATGGTACGGACGGTGGTAAACCATTTTGTTGCCGGGGAGGGGGGGGGGGGCTTACCCTTGAGAATGAACAGTTTCTGAGATACAAAACACACATAACTTGCTGATTTTTGAGTTATGTAATTTACATGACATCTCATGTACAATATTAAAACCTGTCGCAAATTTTCCTACACAGTTACCCTGCAAATATGTATGTGTTGCCACAGCAAATAAACTGATACGAAAGATAGGGACAGCTTGCGAACACTTCCTGAATCGAATCCGTCAGTGTGGTCAGCAACTGCGTGTGGCAGAGTTCTTGTTTATTTGTTTCTCACCGGCTTCGCACAACTGAAGACGTTCTAATTGGACGTCTGACACCGTGTTTGCATAATTTTGGAGGATTTGAATGATGGTATCTTTTCACCGAAATCGTATCTGCGCTATGGGAGAGTGGGAAGACGCTAGACGCTAGATACTGAACGTGAACGTGAACGTCAAGAAAGCCCCCCACTTGCGAACGTATACATAACACACCGTGTACCGGTACGGTGTCTGATTCATGTAACGTTAAAATATGCAGTGTTGATTGAATAAAAAACTTGATTGCCCTTACACTTACCTTTAAAATTAGAGATTGGGATATCTTCATACACACTGTCGAATGTTATGGTTACTCCTGAAACAATATGAAGGAAGTGGGGGCGATGACAAACTGCAAAAACCTAGCGATCCAACAGATTGTCAGACTACACACAACAATGCACCGTGTCAGTGGTTTTCAATATGGCAACTAGCATTTGCATAAATTGTCTGTTGACGTCACCAGGGAAACGACATATATGGCAGGTCATTTACATACGCAAGTCGCGTAGCTATCCGCTTTTGCAAATAAACTTTCAGTAATTTTGATGACATTTTTAGATTATATTTTCTGAAAAGTTTAAATATAAGGCATCGTTTAGTTTCATGATAACAAAATATTATGCCAGTGATTGTCAGTAGGCCTATACCACACAGGTGAAGTGTCTGACGTCGCGTCAGTGGACATGTGGATAAGCATATTTCGGATTCTTTATTCTCTTTGCAAGTAGAATTCTGTTTCAGAAACCAAATTTCTAGAGAATATTCCTCGATCATGGATTTGTAAAACTGCCCATTTTGCATATAATAAGATCTCATTGAAAGAGACCAGAGAGAGCCATCAACGTCCGTTACTTGGGATTACCACAAACACGTTGGATTCCACTTATCATATCTGAGTGAGAGGTTAACGTTTTTCCCGGCTTCGTTATTTTTATATACATACATACATTCATTCATTCTCATTCTCAATCTCTAGCCTTTGATTATTAAAAGGGGTTAATATTGGGTACACTGTCTTATTTTTATATACATTTTTAAGTACTCAATATGTGCTGAGTCTTGTCACATCGCATGCTTTCAGAATCATAAGAGTCATTCTGTGCAAGAAGCAAGTTCAACTTCAAATACATCACTCACATAAAAAAAACAGGTTGGTCTAGTTGCAATTGCTTACATTACCTCCAGTCATTTTTTCTTGTTGTAATTTATTTGAAAATGATATTAGAAAAGATACGAACTATATATACCTATAATGCTAAATTATATTGAAATTATTTCCCAACTAACCATGATGAGTTGACGCAGCAGGGGTATTAGACTGTAAGATACGTCGTGACGTTTCTCCCTCACCGACCTCCTCTCATCGCAGGGACGTATAATCTGTTTATACGTCCCTGTCTCATAGGGAGAGTGTTAGGGTTTGGCCGATGTGGGAGGGCGCCCTGTCACGGCGTACCTTACAGACTACAGGGCGGGGGTATAAAATGAAATATATGTATACTTTCTTTAATAGATAGATGAAAGAAATTATCAAAATATATCACTAACCTTTTTTTTCGAGTAAGGAAACATTACCTGTGTATTTGAGTGCTACAGGGAATGACTATAGGCAATCTTCGCTGGAGATTTGAAAAGCCGTTTGCCAATATGCGCCTCGAAAATAAACTTCTGTTACTTTGAGCAAACTCAAACCAATTCTCGATTCTTAAGGAAAAAATGACGTTCTCCATACAATATTTTTTTAAAAGTAGAAATCAAAATGATTTCAAAATTAAGCGTTTTAGAATCCAATGTGGCCACCGACTACTGTACGAACTCTATGAGAAATTATTAATTGGAACAAGTGAATTAAATTAGTTCTGGATTTATGCGCTTCGATAACTCCAACACATCTCCATTTCTTCTCGGAATGGGTTGAAGACGTGTGCATGTCGGAAACTCCGAAGCATGTATTTCCAGAGCTAGTGTACGTTGAACATTTTTGAGTCCGGGTTTTTGAGTATGTAAGGGTTGACGTGTTTTACAACAAGGGAAACCCGTCGTCGGTGACCTTAGAGTTTCATCATTATCAAATTGTAGGCCTACAAGTGAATGAATCATAATTTTAAAAAAAATACAAGTAGAACATTAACACGTTATTTTCCATTTACACCTCAAGGTGTGAACCATCCACGCGTGCATGCTTTCAATCCTGGGCACTTTTTCCACGGCCTCGGAAGCATGTGAAAACACCCTCCTCTTCAGGGAGCGTACGTGGTGGTTTACAACGAGGTCACACACATGTACAGAAAGTCGGGGAACAACAAGGTCGTATTATATATATATATATATATATATATATATATATATATATATATATATTGTCTGATGATCGCGCAATGCGTGAAACTCCGAGTTACAACCAAGAAAGAGTTCCAGTACTACCAAAACTATATATATATATATATATATATATATATATATATATATATATATATATATATATATATATATATATATATATATATATATATATATATATATATATATATATATATATAACTCGGTGGGTATCAATCTGCTATAAGACAGTGCTCTATACCGCAGTGGCAGAGCGTAATAGTTTTGGTAGTACTGGAACTCTTTCTTGGGTGTAACTCGGAGTTTCACGCATATTGCGATCATCAGACACTCAGAGTGTCTGATGATCGCAATATGCGTGAAACTCCGAGTTACACCCAAGAAAGAGTTCCAGTACTACCAAAACTATATATATATATATATATATATATATATATATATATATATATTCTAGTGGCAATAAAACATTGGAACATTATTTTCATGATACATTTTTGATACGTCGTAAAGTTGGAACAGGGTAAGGAACTGTAAGTTGTTGATATGGTAGTCGGTATGAAGAACTTCACATATGAAGAAAGACTTCAACAACTAAATTTAACAAGATTTAAAAACTGATACAACTACACTGGCCATTATATTTCAACCAACAGTGATTAGTATTAAAGGCCAGACCAAAAGGCATGTTGATAAAAGTATTGAGTGTGTGGAAGTAAGAGTGTAAAAAAGTGAAGCCACAAACCTTTTTCCCACTTAGGGTGTTTGGGAATCATGCTACCTCTATGTCTATGGTTGAATATCAATAAAGGGTACTCATTTCTTGGATATATCATGTTCTCTTGCCTGTATATCATAGTAAATGTGTATGTCTCCACTTTAACACGTACAACGCAATACAACACAATAAACTAACCTTTGAAAGTACATGTAATAATTCGATGTCTTAACTCTCGACATTGTATATCTCTGTCGTCATTTTGTGATAATATCTGACATCAGAGTGGCCTACATTGTTTATAAAATCTTCACCTTCATCTTTTCTGTCTTCAGGCATTCGGACATGCATCTCACTATAATTTCGGAGGGTGTTTCACACAACGTTACCACTCTTGTATGCCGCTAAACTTTCTGTATTTATGTAAGCAAAAAATAAGTAGTCTTTCCACAGGGGACCCAGGAACCGTGTGACAAACAAAACAAAACAAACAAACAAACAAATGACAAAGTAGAGGGACAAATAAAATAATTAAATAAACCAGCAAATAAACAGATACTCATGGGGGTATACTAGATATGTGTTTTTTTATACCCATCACTACAAAAGTGAAATCACATTAGATGCTCAATGTCAGACATAAATAAGTTGCTAAGTGTTGGACACATGCTCAGTGTCACATGCTCAGTGTCAGACTCAAATAAGTTGCTCAGTGTCGGACACAAATAAGTTGCTCAGTGTTGGACACAAATAAGTTGCTCAGTGTCGGACACAAAATGAGTTGCTCAGTGTTGGACTCCAATTCGATGCTCAGTGTCGGATATGAGTAAGTTGCTCGTGTCGGACACAAATTAGATGCTCAGTGACGGACATAAATAAGTTGCTCAGTGTTAGACACAAATTAGATGCTCAGTGTCAGACTCAAATAAGTTGCCCAGTGTCGGACACAAATTAGCTGCTGTGTCAGACACAAATTAGATGCTCAGTGTCGGACTCAAATAAGTTGCTCAGTGTCGGACACAAATGTGTTGCTCAGTGTCGGACACAAATTACATGCTCAGTGTCGGACACAAATGAGATGCTCTGTCAGACTCAATAAGTTGCTCAGTGTTGCCCGACTTCTTGTCAGTATGTGACGTCAGGGAGGGTGGTACGTCAGCAGACAACTTGCCCGTGTAACATCGAAAGTACTCTCGGTGATGTACACTGGAGTACATCTAACATTGGAACGGTGTAACTTTCGATGTGCTTCACCTACAGCGGTAAATCGGTGTACAATATTACTGTTACGTTAGCGTAACTCAACCCTGGTGATACATCGGAGTATGTACACTCGCGTAACACTGACAAGTCTGCATATGCTGTACCTGCAGAAGAGACATGCAGCTGAACGTCAGTGGAGATCTACACCGCAGTACCGCTAGATGAGAAATCAGTGTTACGTTAGCATAACTCTCCCTCAGCGTTACATCAGAGTATGTACACTAGTGTTACATCATCGCGGTCAAGCAAAGTACCTGCAGAAGAGGCATACAGCAGACCACCAGTGTAGTTCTTCACCGTTGTACCACCAGCAGAGAAGCCGTTGTTACACTAGCATAACTCACCTCCAGCAGTACGTCGAGGGGGGAATTTGCGATTTGCGTGTGTAATTCAAATCACAAATAACTTTCTGTACGTTCAACAAACTTAAAAAAATAAATGTTGAGTTACAAACACGGACTTGGGTTGTGTGGTTTAACTTTCTTGCAACTAAATTAAAAATCCAAAATAAATACCCATTGTAACTCAAATGTTGTCTCCTTATCAGCTATTAATTATTATAAACATATATGCACACACACACACACACACACACACACACACACATAGCCTACAAAGTATGCTAAATGGTTGACTGACATGTTAGTCTTCCCAAACAACCTGTGAACTCAAGTTTAGTACTTTTTATGGATATCAAGTGTAGAAGCTGATTGGTTGAATAAGTCACATGATGCTCAAGTTGAAAAGTTACATACCTTAATTGTGTAAAATTACCCAGATCTGACCAAGTTAGCCACACATAAATAACTTCAAATATCAAGAGGTGATATGTTAATTTTATGCAGATTTTTCCTAACGATTGCAGATAGTAAGGTGTGGCGCGGCAAACTTAATTCACAGGCTGTATGAAACAAATATTTACTAGGTTGACCACAGGGGACAAATAAATAAATAAATACTGAAAAACATCAACATAGGAGTAATCACAAGTCAGCATCAACAATAATGAATGATTTGCAGTATCAAGAATTGGTATTTATTTTCCAATATGCAAAAGTCACAATTGCAAACACCCCACAATTGTGCATATAGTGAAAATACATACTAATTCTTGATACAGTGAAACATTATTATTGGTACTGATTTGTGATTACTCTATTGTTGAGGTTTGTCAGTATTTATTTGTTTGTTTTTGTAAATAAAACTAACTGAGCCTGCGTTCCCTGTGGGTGGGTTGACTGACCACCAAACCATCTCCAGAGTCTAACATGTACATGACATGAGACAAGAAATAACTAGAAGCCAAGTTTAAATGTTGTTAACACAATATGTTAACTAGTTTTAATGAAAAAAGTGTGATTTGGAGAAGCAAACCATCTAGATTGACAAGATGTCACATGTGTGAGTATCTGAGAAAAATAACTGATTCTATGACTAAACAGAATGATGAACACAGGATTGGAAAGTACTCAGGAGACTGCAAAATAACATCGTTGTTTCAGTTTGTGCGTTTTGACTAGAATGGGACAAGGACAAAAAGTAGCATTCACAATTGTCTTGTTTTGAGTGTTCTCGGGAACCAGAACTTGTTTCCCAGCTGATGAAATAAAAATAATCGTGGCGTGTGATGTACAGCTGCCGCAAAGAGGTCTAAAAGTTTTACAATGATGGTTTTGAGTGCTTTTATGGTTTCCTTTCGACATGGGAAGATTCTTTGTGTGATGCCTTGATACGTTCTGTTTCAAAGTGATGAGACAATTGGAATGTTTTGTGAAATATAGAAAAATTCATTTCTCTATCACGATAAAACAGATCAAGCTTGGCCATTGACAGTTTGTAAAAGTATCAGGTATCATTTGATCCAACAACATACATTTCATTTCATACAGTACTGTTATGTGGTAGCATACTTTTTTTACCGACAATTTCTTCATTTGTGGGTACTTTCACAATGATTCCATATCTTTTGAAATCATTTGAAATCAAGTAATGGATGACAACTGCAGAATTCAATTTACAACACAATTATCCCAATGTTGTGGCGGCCATCTTGGATTTCCATTTTGCTACAAATTGGGTTAATTGTAGCAAATTTTGAAATTCAATATGGCCACCACATTGTGTGTTCATGTTTTGTAAAAATAAAGGGATTGTCAATTTTCTTCCGCAATGTCAGCCACTCTTCTATCTTGTCATTCATGAAGAAACTGGCAAAGGCATTCATATGTGAGCCTTATAACATATCTGGATATTGTTTTTTTTTGTTGGATGAAATTCTGTGCAAAAGGGCGAGATTGTAAAATACAGTTATTGGTGGAACTCTGTTAGTCTTTGCTACCCATGTAAAGTGATGGGTTGTAGAGAGTATCAGAGTTCCATTCACATCAGTGTGTAGGTGATAGAATATAAATATATGTAGATTTGTACTGTCAGTAGCACCCTCATCAAATTGCTGAATAGACTTTGACGAGAAATAGCAAAGAACTATGGAGGCCACTGAAGCTAAATAACTTGTTTGCATCTTACACTGTATGTTACAGTCCACAAAAGGACCAAAATACTGCAGAACAACTACATGCTGTTAATGTTAAACACTGCATCATAGAACAAATACACTAAACATCTTTCTATCGATGGTAAATAAACTGAGTAAGGGAAGAAACAGGAAAGGAAATTTGGGGTCTAGGACACTTCAGAAAAACATAAATGTGTCCTGATGTTCAGACTTTTAAGACATGAATTGTTTACAAATTAAGTAAGGAAATACAAAATCATACTTGGCAAACTGGTATTGTTTTCAATTGAACATTCACATCCCACTGCATAATGTATTGCTAACACTCTTTTTTTCTCCGAAAACATTACATCTAACAAGTCCTACAAACTGGTTGGCTTCTCTGGATAACCTGGCTGTCTAGCTGCTGAATAAATTATGCAAATGTTCCAACCAATCAATAGGCTTTGTTGGATGGGAGAAGTCCATATATGGTTGGGGTTATAGTTCATCATGTTTATCTGTGACATTGGGGTCAATGACTTTATTACATAATGCAGGTGTAGTAAATTCTAATTCGTATTCACATCGGCTCGGTTCTGATGCTTTGGTAATCGTATTTTCAAGACCACAAGAAAGTTTTACCTAAAACAGAAAAAAAGAAACAGATAATAATCAGTGAACTGAAAATGAAACTTGTTTCTTGTATACCCAAAGTCTTAAGTTATATTAACAATTTTATCAGGGCTTCCTACTTGAAAAATCAATGTGAAATAACATAGACCAAGTCTTTATTTGTAACTCAATATTAAACTTGCAAAAGATTAATAAATGTGTATTGTACATATACAATAACAAACTGTTTACACATTATTTAGCTTTTAGCAATTTTAATATTGAGTTACAAACAGGGACTTTGCATATGTTGTTTCACTTTGATTTTTCAAGTAGGAAACCATGATAAAATTGTTTTTACAAATTAAAAATCCAAAATAAATATCAAACTTCATTCCTATGGCCACTTTAATTTAATTATCTATATGTGGTGGTTAGTATCTCAGCAAGTTTGAAACTGTGTCTTTTCAATAAACATCGATCGTTCTCTGACAAGATACTTATCTAGAGTCGGTTACATTATGCAAAGTAAATTTCAAGGTAACATTGTTTACAGTTGTGTCTTTAAGGCATACATAAATTTGCACACAAGAGTTGTTTATCTTGATGCACATGTAATTGAAATTCACGAGCAACCTTTCACTCGTTTTCACGCAAACTTTAGTTGTTTATTAATTAACATGATAAAAATTCATAGGCAATCACTTGAAATTCAGTTCTACACAAACATTGACACAGGAGATGTTTTTTTAACTGACATAACTGGAATTCACAGGTAATTATTCAGAATTAGTTCTAAACAAAGGCAGGCAAAGTTCTAATTGATGTAATTGGAAATCACAGGCAATCTCTTGGTTTAAATGCTACACTCTCTCACCAGTCCCCGGGAACATCGCTATTAGCTGTTTTGTATGTACCAATATCTACCGAATAATTGTACTAGAATATCCTTGTACTGTGGGCCCTCATCGACTACATAGGGCTAATCATTTGTTGACATGTTACTGTGACTCCCTGTTATTGCGATGCCCCAAGGCATGTCAACAATTGATTAGCCTTCCTATGTAGTCGATGAGGGCCCATAGTACAATTATGCAGTGGATATCGGTACATACAAAACAGCCCGTTAAGTGATGTGATGCTCCTAGGACTGTGAGAGAGTCTATTCAAATGCCTGCAGATAAAATGACAAATACATGGATGTTGTACTACACAAATGGTGAAACATGTGTCAGACTTAATTGATTGATATTTAGTCATGGCTGATTACTTTGCTTTCACTGTCAACTATGCTTACATACTTTCTTTGTATTCATTACACATACCACAACAACAACTTTTCTCCTGACGTGGATCCTAGCACTGTTTATTTTCTTATGAGACTGGCTACACAGAACCCATTTTACAGGCTTTCAGTTTCACTGTCAACTACTTTTACATACTTTTCTTTGTTTTTTTAGTACAGTAACACTACATTAATATATCATAGGTTAAGTATGACCAATTCTTGGTACCTGCAATAGCATTTTACCTCATGCTAGAGAGTCAAAATAGAACAAGAAGGTTGACTTTAATATTCTCAGTACCTGTAATAGCATTTTACCTCATGCTAGAGGGTCAAATAGAACAAAACGGTCAACTTATTCTCACGCATGCCTATAGTAACACATGTGTAGCACGTAGAGCGGAAGTTATAGTGTCGACCAATAAATTGAATAGTCGTTATTTTTATGACAAACCTAGGTGGTAGAATTCTATTGCAGGTACTGAGAATTATGACAAACCTAGTTAGTAGAATTCTATTGCAGGTACTGAGAATTAAGGATCACCCTTTGAAATGAGAAATTCAAATATGAATCATTTAAAATGAAATTTGAAAGAAATCAAAATGTCAATACCTTTGTTACAATATGAAACTAATTCCTATATTTGTTTCATTAAAAAGTGCATAAATTTGAAATGTACATACCATTGTGGATCTGTCTGGACCATTCCAGCATTTCTCTCCACCCCCATATTTCATCCTGGAATATTTACTGCCATCTGGACCATCCCAGTGTTTATAGTTACTGTATAGGAAAACAAAAAACATCATCTCTGATTATTTGTTTGTAAACATGGTGAACAAATATCCATATTTTTTTAAAGTAATTTTACAATCAATATTGTCTTTATGATGTCAATCAAATCTATTATAAAATGTAAAACTTGTCATGGTGTTCTGGTTTACCTCTTTGTGTAAAACGTCCCGTTATGAATTGTTGGGAAATGAATTCAAATAATTCAAATGATAGGAGGGTGGGTATATATATACAACAAGGAAGTGGCAATATCACTTTGGTGCAAGAACCCAGGAAACGAGGGCTGAAATCTGGTAAAACCTGTGTTGGTATTATTACTCAAGGTTAAAGTCCCCCCCTCCCACACCCCCGCCCCCCCAAGCACCAGCAACCCCCACCACCAGTACCACCACCACCACCACCACCACCACCAACAACAACAACAACAACAACACCACCACCATTACCACCACCACCAGAGGAAGAAAATCTGGTAAATCTGTGTAGATTTTCATACCATGTAAAATAACTTTTGGTGGGGAACCCAGGAAAGTTACTGGAAACCTGGCAAACTTACTTGGTGCCCTTGACAAAAACACCAACTGATGCTTCCAATATATAAAGACAGTATTATGAATTCCACAATAAACTTACCCTAGTGTTGTTTCTCTTCCAACTTTGGGTTTCTGAGTAACTTTTCCAAAAGGACAAAATTTGTATGTGTACCTAAAAACAGAGAAATGATTTAAAATAAAACTTTAGATATCCGACTAAAAACTGAAATAAATGAAATAAACTTTGAGAAGAGAAAATATTTAGTTGTACTGCTGTGTTCTTATATAATTAAATAGGCATTGAAGTATTTGGTTCCAAGAAAGCTTCTTGTAATTTTTTCCTACATATCAAATGTTTGAAATCATTTTGGATATACACTCAGCTGCAGAACTTTGATAGTAATGCTATTTGATGAAATATTAGATAAAAACAAAGGAAACAGTTCACAAAGCAAATGAGGGCACTATTTACTACTTACTCTTTGTCTTGAAGCTCGAAGCATTGTGAATGTATACTGTAGAACTCATTCTCCTCACCAAGATCATACCCTAGTACTTTATCAATATCACCAATATCATTGTTGAGTTTTCTGTACTGATCATCAATTTCACTATATTCTTGTCTGGCCTTATCAGCAGCTGAAAATTCAATGATGGGATTGTCTTGAAGTTCTTTTATGGCATTACATTGGTGTAGTAATAGAAGGTAGCAGACTACGGTTATCAGGGGGATATTTCGAAATTTGTCATTTTTGAGGATTCAGGCCATTAAGTTGGTGTACTTTCAAAGAAAGTTATTTCACATTGTTTTTTCAAGTAGAAAAACATAGTAAAGTTGTTTTAGCAATTAAATATCCAAAATAAATACCCAATTCTCATTCATATGGCCACTTTAATAACAGCAGGAGTGGGGAGTAGATATCGGTGTGAAATTTCAGACTCCTTACTTTGGAATTATGTATGGCCTGGCTTATATGAAAGTGTATGAGTTTGCTAGTTAGGTCATTAGGATCACTTCAACTTCTACATCAAATTGATGTACAGTGATGATCAATGTACAATTTACTTTCAATGCTTTAAATGAGAGTAGGAGCTCTGAGAAGATTTCAGTGTGAAACTTCAGAAATCTTATTTTGGAAATTATATATATGACTTTTAATCAAAGCATATGAGTTTGCTAACTAGCAAACAAACTGACAATTCACAATTTACCTTCAATAAGAGTTTTTGTTTCTTCATTATATTCAGGCATCTCATCTTTATCTTTATCTGATTTAGGTTTGACACCATCGTAAGACTCTTCATCATCATCATCTTCATCTTCGTCATCGTATGCATCTTCATCCCCGTAGTCTTCGTAATCGTCTGTATTAATTTCTCCAGCATCTATGTCTTCTACATCCATATCTGATGGCGCTGCTGGTTCTTCCAACTACACGGATCAATCATATACACTCATGTCAGTCAACCGAGTTTAAGGAAAATACTTGTGACCTAAAGGTTTTGTCATTACTCTGATTACACATATATTCCTTGGAATTATTCCCCAAAATTTTTCTTCATTCAGCCAAGAAAAATATGAGTGACCCAAGTGGCCTTAGGTCAACCCTTAGGTCACACAGTATTTTACAACTGAACGAAGAAAAATATTAGATAACAAAATTATACCAGTGCCAGTAATACAAAAGAAAAACATGGCAAAGTAATGGCAATTTTGAATATTTTGACTCATATTTCAAACACAGCAGAACCAGTGATGTAGATATGCATTGTCATGACATAGAATGACCAGAGTATATATTCCATATTTTAAAAAAGTTCAACTTGGTTCAAGCATGGTATAATGGGCACAATATCTAATTGTAGTATGATCTGTTCTGAAATATATTATAGCTATGTGTCGTAGATAGTTATTGTGACATCATCACATGGCAATATCTACCCATTCCACAACAATAGCAATGTACATCAAATAAAACAGCTGCAAGCATTTACATGAGAACTGACTGTATGATGTTGGCATGATACTGTATGCTAACACACAACTAATGCATGGTAGCATCATTCAATGACACTTGCACAATAATATGTTTGAGAATTCTTCAAAGGTGAAAAGTCGGTAAAATCTACCCAAAATCAACATTTGCTTTTAACAAGGGTTATCTATAACTATTAAATGTTAGGGTTGAATGGATACTATTTACTAAACTGCAAAATTGATCACTTTCAAAACTGTTTCCATGAATTTTGAAGTTTACAAGGAGTTTTCACTTTTAACATGTTACAAAGAGTATTTGCAGTACATCTCACAACCTGGATGGCAATTAACAATGAAAATTCATCTATCAGGCAATGGAAACCTCCAATAATTTATGACTGAGTGTTTGTAAACTTCACTATTTAGGAGTTTCAATGGATAGATTTACGTTTTTCTTTACGTTTAAGATTCCAGGACTTTCTGGGTGGATATGAACTCCATACATGCAAGTTTAAAAATTGACAGAAATTCCCCCTGCCCTTTCTATCTATGTAAATGGGGTCCCACACCTGTTAAAGAGGAACACAGGTGATGCTGATTTCAATTTAATAGTTGCATTTCTTTATGCTTAGACGACCCAGAAATGTCGCTCTCACCAATTTCACATCATATAACCTCTCCAAAAGAACATTTATAAAAAGGGACAAATCTGATTTACAAGACGTCTGTTGTACACAAGTGCAAAGCATTATGGGAATTAAGCATACTTAGGAACTTCACACCTCTTTAAACAATAATGATGGCAAAAAATGCTGAGAACCAAAAAAGCTGCTATGGTAATATTGTTTATTTCTCATAAACCTGAAAGGCAACCTGGTGCACAAGAAAGCAGTGAAGCAGTGAAACGAACCACTGTTCAAACATTATGAATGATCACTCAGCTGATGCACAAGAAAGCAAATAAAGCAGTGAAATAAGCAACTCTGTATAGACTGTCTCACCTGTTGCAACGGCTTGTACTTATCTTTCATCAGTGGCCAAGCTTCCTTAGCAAACAAATCAAGACTAACGTCATCATCTATGAGAACATCCTGTACATGAAAAGAATTCAAATCAATGTCTATATTTTACACACTACTCTCTCACCTTCTTTGGTGCTTTAAGACGGCCCTTCATCAACTGCCATACCCTGTCCAGAAATACCGTTAGGCTGACTTCTGAATTGCCAACCAATGCAGCCTGTAATGATGCCAGAATAATAAACTTTTTTTCCTTAGTATTATTTTATTTCTGGATAGCAAATTTTTGATGTTTTCTTTTATTACATGTTTTTAATCATACCTTAATCCAGAAAATATCAAATAAACCACCTCAATAATCATGCGCAATTTTTTTGAATAACTAAAGTCTTTATACTATCAGTATCCTTCTACATTAGTGTGTTGGGATGCATCATGGACAATCATGCCATACAGATAACATAAACGTTCCTTCAAGTACATTCATACTTGCTGAAAAGGATGATTCGTGGCATGGAAAATTGATGCTGAGAAGGGTACACTATAGAATGTGTGCATTGATTGAGAAGAATGAATTCAAAGTTATTTCAACACTTGGGACAAGATGTACACAAGTTATTGTTTTCACAGTCAAATTTGAGAAATGATGGCACCAAAAGAGTGTAATAAGTCTTTAGAAGGAAGTATGAGAAGTGTTTTTAACAGAAGAGACAATAAATGAGATAGGGGTTTATACTCTAATAAAAACAGCTATTGCAAAATGATTATAATAAACAGTGTTACAAAAAGTGTGGGATAGATTTTAAGTAGAATTATAGTTAGACTGTAAGATACATCATATCACTCCATCCTCACCGGCTCTATCCATAGTGCAAGGAGTTGACTGATGTATGAGGGCGCCCTGTCACAGCGTACATCACAGACTAAATTATGTCAAGTTATTTAATGTAGTATGTGCCTCGGATATACATATCTTGTAGTTCATGAAAACTAAAACCCATTCTCAGTTAAAATCAAAACAAATTAGGAGTTACCATGCAATTTGTTTAAAATAGCGATCAAAATTATACTAAAATCAAACCATTTCAAAATCCAATATGGCAGCCAAATATAGTATTCACTATATGAGAACATAAAAGATTGTTGGTTCTCTTGAAAACAAGATGGTGAACCCCAAATTTCTTTTATTATTTCAAAAGGACCAGGAATAAGTTTTCATATTGCAAAGTTTGGGGCGGTTTTGATGACTTTGATTTTCAAGAAAATTTTTCTCCGAGGCACATTCTACCTTCATTGAAATGTTTACTAACCAGTGCTTCTTCATGGCTGACTTTACCATCCTTATCGATATCAAATTCCAAATGTTTCTGGACTTCTTCAGCAGAAACACTGAAAATTTTGAAAATTTAAGCAATGCAAAAATATTGATTATATGTTTGATTAATCAAGCAATATACTATACGTGGTCTTATATGAATCAATTTAGTATTACATTAGCAACATCAGTTTTGATAAGATAAGACAAAATAAACAAATATCTATATGTGTACTTTGTAAACACTTTAATCTAGGCCAAATAAAATAAATAGTGTGTTTCCAATAACCCTTCTGACCTTAGTTTAAGCCCCCAACCCTAAAATTTTTTTCCCATGCAAAAAGGTAAAATAGGTAACAATTTACTACTATTTGCATGTACACCTTCATGCCTTTGCCTCATCTGTGGTCATTTTTTAAACAAATTGTATCCCAGAGAGAAACCAGGTCTTTTTTAGACTATAACAGTTCAGTCTGCATACCATGTTTGTCTATATATCTTATAACTGTCTTCATTTACTTATTTTACACCTCATCAAACTCAGACAAAAGTATTGTGACCGATGAGTACCTTATCTTGGGGTTGAAGTAATATTTAAAAATTAAAGTAAAATAAAATAAATTTCTGAAATGTTGCCCTATCAATGTTGTTTTGAAACATCAATATCAATATACAGGTTGTTTGTCTTTGACAAAAAAAAATGAAAATATCAAAAATTTACTACACAAAATTGCTGTTGGGTGAAATTAAAATCACTATGACTCACAAGTAACAAAAGTTGTTTACTTACAAGAATCAATATCATTCAAAATAAGAAGTGCTGTTTATCATCAACAAACCAAAAAAAATTAAAGAAATTAAAAAAAAAAATTGTGACAAATTGCTATTTGGTGAAAGTTCTACTTACAGGCCATCTTGGTTTGTATCTAATTCCTGAAATACCACAGCTGCTTCCTCTCTTTGTTTAATTTCCTTCTGTTGATCTTTTAATTTATCCCAAGCATCTTGGTGTTGTTCTTTTGCTTCCTTTTCAGGCATTTCGGCAGTTTCCTTGGCAACTAAAACAGAAAATTTCACCTTGTCAATTTCAGGAGAAAAACACAGTTAGCATACTTTGATAATACAATGCATGCATGACACAACACACAGTGGACACTTGTTAGTTCAAAAATAAACCAACAAATTCCCTTAATTGTACATGTACAACTGGTTTACTGAACTGAATCAAATTCATCAATACCATTTTTGTCGTCGATGATTAATTATGATATCAAAAGTAACAACAAATATTTGGGAAAATATTCCTTTACCTTTTTTGTCTTCACGTATATTCTCAATAAGTCGTCTTTCTGCTTGGAGCTCAATAAGCTTTTTCTGGAATAACAAAAATCAGGGTAAACGGTGATGTTACTGAAGTCATTTTTACGTAGAATGATTTGTGAGTCACTTTTTCTGTCAGAACACAAAATCTGAACACATTGACATCATGTATGTGATATTGATAAGGAGACCTTAGTATGCAAATATGTGTTCATAGATAATTATATATTCATACAATTATTAATTATTATTATTATTATTATCACTGTTATAATTATTTTATTTTACTTATATATTTATTTATATGGGGGGGGTTGTCTAGACGTGGGAATATTAAGGCTAAAATACGACAGTGTCTAAAACACAGAAACAGCAGTTGTACAATACCGTTCCTGTCTGTACCACTTGAGGGCGCACTTTATCAGAAAGTTTTTGGTTATTAAATCAAAAATATCTTTTGTATATCATAGATTCAATATATTTCTACAGAGGAGCTTCTCTTGAGAAAATTTTACATGATACATAACTAACATGCTAGACTAAAGCTTACTGGTTGAATTGCATTTTGACATGCAATTTAAACCAATCAATAGTGACCTTGCATGGTGCAAGCAGTTGAACCTCTAGTGTGTATGTGTTGTCGTGGTGACTACACCCTATCAGCTGCTGTAAGTAAAATAGTACTGATACGACACAGCCATCATGAGGTGGTATGCCTTACAGTCTGTTCAACTCCTTACCCTATTTTCTTCCATTTTCTCCTTGCCTTCTTTGACATATTCTAGTCTTATTTTATAACCTTCATTAAAGCTTTCTATTTCCTGTTGTCGTCTTTCTCTTTCTTCTTTTCCTAATTCTTTGCAATTATTTACACAGTTTACTTTACCATCGTACTCATCACTCGTATCACAACAATCTGAAAAATAAAGAAAATTAATCAATCCAATGATCACTTCGGCATTTTAAAAGGGGATCATCACTGCAGGAAATAACAGCATTTCCATAAACTTTGGGTTCAGGAGAGTTCTGTCATGATTTTACAACTGTTGACATCATACCGTGGACGAACGCAACCTGTTACAAACAGGGAAAGTAAACAAATCAATTGGACACTTGTTTCAGCTTGTTGGAAGTATAGAGATTTGTATTACACACCATGGTTTGATAAGAACAGTTTTATGACCTCTTTATGTGTACATGAAATGCCAGGGGAACTGGCAATTTGTTTGTGAACATGAACTATTATGTGAAGTGGCCATAAAACTGTTCTTATCAAATGATGGAATATACTGCAAGTCTCTGTACTTCCAACATGCTGTTCAAAGTGTTATTAATCCAATTTAGTTGTTCACTTTCTCTGTTTGTAACAGGTTCCCTTCATCCACAGTCTAATGTCAGCAGTTATACATGACAAATATTATGATTGCTGAAAAACACGAGCTGAAACTCGTCCCTCATTCATTGTTCAGTGGAGGTCACATTGTCTCATGGGGGTAAACAGACAATGTATATGTACTAGCAGAACATCAATATTCATGACTCGCAAGGGCTTATTGAATCCAATTTATGCTAGGGGGTCTAGCCGAATTATGACTCATTTGGTGATGACATACATCATAACCTATCATAAAATGACCAACTTCAACTCAATGACGCAAATTTAATTTAAGCTAGGGGGTCTAACCCTCCAGCTTGATTACAATTGTATCAATATTTGTACAAAAAAAACATAATAAACTGGAATTTTGCAAATAAAAAAATTAAAATTACATTAATAGAAATTGTGACGGAATTAAAATCCTGCTCCTGTAGGCTGGACTCATTTGCAGTTTTTCTATTTAATGTAAATAATGTATTACATGGAGAGGAAACCATTAGTAGAAAATAACCATTCATATGGCCATTTTCCCAGCTGGAATCACTTCTCTCCCTTTACAAAATTCCAGGACACTACTACTAAAACATTTTAGGTAAAGTGTGAACATGTTATAATTATGTATATATATATATATATATATGTATATGTATATGTATATGTATATATATATGTATATATGTATATATATATATATATATATATATATATATATATATATATATATATATATACACACACACACACACACACACATACATACATATAAAATATATATATATATATACATAATATATACATACATACATACATACATACATACATACATACATACATACATACATACATGCATACACACATACACACACACATACATACATACACACACACACACACACACACACACACACACACACATCATATACTGTGTATCTATATATCATATAAATTCATATTATTATACAAGATGGCTCTCATAAATGACCATACTAAATATTTCAACAATATGAGTCAGATGTTGGTATCATCTCATACCATACAATATTTATTAGAACAATATGGTTGAGAAATAATCAATTCTCATATCTAGTTTCTAATTTCATTTGATCTTGGACTTTATTGCTAATCTTTTTAAGGATAATCTTATTATTTTTATTTTTATCTTTGAAAAAATGCAATGTTCACTTTTTGTGTGGGTACAAAAAAATTGAAAATAACATAGGAATGTAGTAAAGTGGATAGGTAGTATACAATAGATGTGCATTTGTATTCATAGGGGGCCAGGGTTAGAGATAGATATAGAATTAGACTCCCTAGCATAGACCAGATTTGTATTAATCTGTGACACTATGCTACATGTGTCCCCATAATTTGCTAATACAGTTACTATGTAGAAGCTATTCATGATACAAACATTTCTGAGTGATACAACATAAAAAATTTCAGCAACACAAATATTTGAGTTTGGAACAAAAATTTGTGAGTTACAAAAGTAACATTTTTTGTGACAAAACAAAATTAAAGGCTGACAACAATGAAAATTTATGCAACAAAAATTTGAGTGCCAACTGTAATAATTTCGGCAGCAAACATTTTTGTGAGCGATAAAAAAAAAGTGACAACAGTACGATTTTTGCAACAAAAATTTGTGAGAAACAAACATTCGTGACTAAAAGTAAAAATTTCTGTGACAAAAATGCATGAGTGGCAACTGTAAAAATTTCTGAAACAGAAATGTTTGTGAGCGATAAAAAATGTACACATTTCTGCAGAGTTGATTCCAATGCTAACATAGATCCCATGTGTATACTATAGGCAATGTTGATATACAGATAACGCCAATGGCTATACCATCAATATTAGAACTAACATATGGTTTGTGTCCCATGCATTACGGTACACTGACATTCTACATACTCACCACATATAGCATCATTTACTCTTGATGACGGTACATACATTGGTTTGTGACCTGCATTTACACAATGAAATTGTCCATTTGGACACGCTGATGTTCCTGTTGATATAAACAGTAAACACAAAATATGTTACAATAGATACTACTTGTGACTTTATACAAGTAAAATGATTACTTGTTCATGTTGAACTACATGCAATGTGTAGATCTTATCAAGTTTTATCAAATGAATATTTCGACTCACAGAGTCGGACAATTCTCAGAAGCGAATCTGAAATTTTTGCTGATGTCTTCTTTTTTTTAATTACCAACTAAATATAACTACAAACAATTTTTCCATGATACTACCATTTTTTCCCTGCAACCTCAGTTGAAATAGAAAGGCTAAAAACTATTTTGCTACACAGCAGCATATCCATTACATTTCAAATCATTCAACTCTAGTTCAATTTGTGACTTCCAAGTTTTTGAATCTCTACAGTAGTATCTGTAATGTCACCAACTAGTTTTGCACATATAAAACAAGAAAACATTATTACTTCAAAGTGAACAACACAGTAAGTACCACAAGAACAAAAGATGAATCCAAACCCTTTGAATGCAGACTCACAATATAATATGGCAACTAGTTTAGTAGTCTGTATGATATGACATGTCATGCTGCCGTATCAATCAGCATTAACCCCTGGTCCCTCAAAGGACTTGATTTCCAGTAATTCTATGTAATTACACCCAAAAAATAGGGTGTCAACCTTAAAAGGCAGACTGATCAGTATGAAAAAATAAAACACAGCTTATAGTCTACTAGTTTTGGAGAATATATCAATTTAATGTTGAGTCGTCTGAAAATGTATAACTTGTAAATGAATTTTTCATGGAAATGAACATAATACAACAGACAAATTAGATGAAATTTAAAAATCACATCAAAAGCATACCTACATATTCATGGCCCCAAAACGTCTATCATGTGTTTTTTTTAATACATGTAATATTGATACACACAGACTTGTGACAGAGCCAGAAAAGTACTGAGAATAACCCAGAGTTGCCTAGATGTGATACTGGACAAAGGGGGATCAAAATGTTCAGATGAAGGTTATAGGAAATATATAACTCAATTCATCAGCCCAATCAGTACAACCCCAATGATGCCAACAAGATGTCAGCGAAAATTTGGGAATATCCTTAAAAGATTTCTAGCACTAGGATGTCAGCAGCTACATTTTAGATTAACTAGCCTCTCTCACCAGTCCTTGGGGCCCTAATTGACTACATATGGCTAATCATTTGTTGTGATGCTCAGGGCATTGCAGTAACAAGTCAACAAATTATCAGACCTATGTAGTCAATGACAGTCCACAGTACAAGGATGTTTGAGTACAATTATGCAGTAGATATCAGTACATACAAAACAACCCTTTTAGCAATGTGATGCTCCAAGGACTGTGAGAGAGTCTATAGGTTGACATGATATATGGGAGTGAATGAGTTTTGGACTGTGAGATGACATCTCAGTGTCCAAAATCATTCACTCCTATATATTCATTTTTATTTTACCACCATGCAGACATCATGTGACTGAAAAAATTACCTACCTGGTTCATCTGTTCCATCTTTACAATCACAATAATCATCATTTACTAGTGAAAATGGAATCTTTAATGAACCATCCAGGCATGTGAATGTTTCTTTATTATCATAAAATGGTTTATCTGTAAAGTAGACACAAAATATACAAGTCATGTAAAAGTTGTCATTTTGTGATTTCAAACAAAAAGATCACTCTGAACATAAAGATATACAAAAAGTGTTAATAATCACAGTAGGCACCTGACATTACAATAATTTATTGCCTGGCAGACATAATTTTACTAACATTGTTGTTTTTTGTAATGTCAGTTTTGTTACAAATATGAATAATTTAGCACCAATCTGCTAAAATAATGGTAACTCAAACAACAAAAATATAGATATTTGAAAAAGTCAGATGATGAAATGTAGCCTGAATATACATACTCTGTAAGATAAGACATTTGATTGGCTGAAACCAAATCTGGTTGCAATGTGCAGGATACTTGTTAGTTTATTACAGTCATAGGTTTAGAAACATGGGCTGAACCAATACGGCATACCTTAGAGTCTACAATATACATGTAGTAAGATGTTTGTCAAGTTTAGATAAACTCCAGTTTTAGGTTTAATGGCTTCAGTTGTACATGGATTGGAGTATCTATTCTATAGAATTCCAGGCAGTAAAATGAATGATCAAATTCAACTTTTAGTTGGTACTGTACATACATATATTTGTTTTTTCTAAAAATGACATACTACCCAGGATTCTGCAGGTACACAGCTGCGCCTTGACATACCCAGTAAAATAAACCAAGAATTGAATATAGAATGAAACATTCTTACAAACAAACTGGTTCTGTAAATTTGGTCATTTGGTACATTTACATGTATCTACATCTCCAAATCCTTAAAAGCATTTAGTATTTGCATGTCTGTAAATATCTTGCATTTTTGATCTAGATATATTTACATATACACAGAAGATATTCAGTATTCAGTAAAATATCCAAGCCTCATAAATTTGGCATATTCTTTTCATTATAATTATGAATATGAGTAATTATTACATATGTACCAGTGAATATCTTGCACTGGTGCCACATACTAGTAGTATTTGCACTGCAGTGCAATACTGAAAACATTGTACACATCTGCATGCAAATGATATGCAAATGAAGTTGTGATCATTCTTGTACACGAAAGTGAGTGATTACACAGTATCATTTTTATGGAAATTTTCCGTTTCGGATAAACATATGTAATAATAACAGAAATCCATACCGTGTGTGTGTGTCAGTGTGGGTACTATGGTATTTGCATTTGTGCTTTCAATATTTTCTGTTGCACTTTCTCTCACTGCCTTCATGAAACTACGGCTGCAAATTACACTGCAAGCATTCATGCTAATGCCCCAAGTATGCCACACTTGTACTCGCACAGCATGGGGTCTGCCATATTACTTGCACATACCAATTTTCACTGCAGTTCAATACCAAATAATTGCATATCTGTATGTGCCAGCACTCCATTAGTCCATGTACACAAAATCACATTCGCCAACTACTACCATTTTTTTAGTATATAAAATCCTCTGTTCCAAATCACCATATGTTATGATATGAGAACCCCTTGACATGTGAATATCACTATTTAAGTACTACGGATATTTGCACATTTTTTTCTACAGCTGTAGAAAATGCCGCAAGCATTCTAATAATATTTGAAGTATGCCAAACAGACATTCATGTGTCACAGGGATCTGTTATATCATTGTAGGTGTATTTTGCTTAGCTGTTATATCTCACACTGTTGCAGCAATTAAAGTAAAGACATTTAGTCATTTTGGATTCAGAAAATATCTAAAAAATGACCAAAAATGGCATACATACAATACATACATACATACATACATACATACATACATACATACATACATACATACATACATACATATATACATACATACATGTACATGCGTATGTGCGTATGTGCATGTGTGCGTGCATGCGTACGTACATACATACATACATACATGCACACACACACAATTACAAGTAACCACTGGACTGGTACACATTAAGATTAATTGTTTACGGTGCTCCTGTTAGTACATTGTAATTCACTATTAACATCTGACATGGTAATACCACACTACTTTCCTACTTGCTATGCAAAAAACTAGACAATTTTGAAAACTTTCGCGGCTACGAGATCTCGGCAAATGTACCGCGTGATCAACGACCTTCGTTTTCAAAATTGTCTTGTTTCGCATTTTCGGCGGCCGTTTTTGACAGGGGAAAGGGAAGATCGGGGTGTCGGTTGTGCTGTGGGGGATTCCTAAGAAGTGTTGCGGTTAGGAAATGTCAGATTTTCTGTAGGTAGGTCGATATTTTGGCGAAAATAGGGGTTGATACGTGCAATACCGATCCGCATCGCATCAGTTGATTGGAATTCCTGCACTAGGAATTGTAGCGTTAGGTGCGGGTTAAACACTAAAACTTAAAAAGTCACCAAAACAGACGAAAAAACCCTCAAAACTGCAACAAGACGCTACAATCATTGCAGCTATCTCTCCCCTTACTGAATGAATGAATGAATGAACTGCACTTTCATGAGGTTGCAAGAGTCCTTATTTGTAAATAAAATATTTTTAATTATTTCAGTTTGTCCTGCATATCTCATCAAGTGGAATTACTGAACCATTTAATACTTAATTAATGTGTATATCAGCTCACTATGATTAAACTCTAAGGCACGACAATTTGATGTGGAGTCAGTGCATTAATTTTCTCCAAATGATAATTGCAAAGATTTAACAAAGCAAGATGTACAGTGTTTGGAAAACTGGAAATATTCATGGCGTTTTGACAGGAGAATTAAAATTTACTGGCAATGAAAAATGTATTTACACATTAGTATGGTAATATGGTATTGACTATTAATACTGTAACTTAGTGTTACTATTTATTATTACCAAATATATTACTATGATGTGGCCATTTCTGTGTCTAGACATGGCCGTGAGCAAGTTCATATTATTTGTGGTACACTGCAATTTAAGTCTCTGTGTGTATGGATTAACAGTTCCATACAGAACATAATACAATTTACCACCTACGTCAGGTAGTAATGAATTACGTGATTCTCTGATTGTAACACTCTGGACGTTCACTGCACTATTATATTATTTACCTCATTTGCATATAACTGTGGTACAAATCTATTATTCAATGTGCAGATGTTTTACGCTGCAAAAATGGCGCTAGTTATGATAGCGACCATTTATTATTAGAAACCGAGCAAGACACATGTTTTGAAAAAAGGACGGAGATATTTTTTTTGTAAAGATCTTAAAAATACGTCTCAGCTGATTGTATACATATACATCCACGTGTAACTCGTACGTTGCATGATGAGCGTCAAGGCCCGGTGCAGACAACACACGGTCAACTGAAAACACACATACTTACTTGTTAATGAAACGCCTCTTGGTCTCTGTACCATCTGTGGTAAGACGACGCCTATCAGGACACACCAAACGCCAAAGACGACATGAAGGTGAGTAAAACGACTAAATTGTACAAAAGAAATACCAAAAATCGCCATGTCGCTGCCTCTCGAAACTATCAGTTTGTTGGCAATTCTTTCCTCAAAACCTCCTTTCGGTTCCGTGTTCAACTTCAAGTGCAAAAATGTTAATATATTGGAAGAGGATAAAAAATATTTAGGCAAAAAATCCTGTATTAAAAGTATATTGTTCCTTCAACCTTTGAATGATATTCATTTTAATCGATAAAATTTATATCGAAGAATTGGATCGGTCAGAAATTCCCATTTGAAGGGCGCCCTCAAACTTCTTTATTTACTTTTTGCAGCTGAGCGTCGAAAATGTCCGTGTACATGGAAATGGTGGCAGACTCGTGATTAATAGGCAAATCTATGCAGAAGCTACATCTACAGATTGAAACAGCGAGTGGTAAGGTCGTTATCATAACTGAATTCAATCACTACATTATGTGCTTCGTTACAGGGACATATGTTTCTACTAATGTTGTATGATTGGAAATGTAAACATGTACACTGCTGCAGCCTTTATTCAAAATATTGTCTAATGCCATTGAATCAACGAATAGGTTACGTCGCGTCGGTGAATACACTGAACTGTACTGTAAGGTAGAGGTGGTGGTATGTGTGTGTGTGTGTGTGTGTGTGTGTGTGTGTGTGTGTGTGTGTGTGTGTGTTAGCATTTGTGTCAGTGTCTGTGTTACAGCATGTAGTGCAGTCGCTCTAAAGGTATCACATTAAAGGATTGTGTATTGGTGTAAATATGTTATATTAAACTCATCGTCTTAAACCACAGCCTCTTTTACGGCACTGTCCAAAGCACACTGCTGTTATTTTGCAGTGTCGCAGAAGAAAAACAGCTCTGGTTTGCGAGAATGAATAAGGATTACATAGGATTATTCTTTTGTTGTAGACAAACTTTTTCTACAACTCCGCCAAACCATACAAATGTTGCGCACATCTATAGATTTTAATCCTAATCCAAAAATGGGTGTTGAAGATGAGTTCGATGCTAAGATCTCTCTTAAAGTGACAATTGTTTTTAACTTTTGTTATAGGCCGGCAAGCATTTGGTATTAGAGTAAGCTACAAGTTTCCAAAATGATGCCAGACTCTACACAAGCTGAGAAAACTGAAAAGAAAGCAAAGAAGAGAAAGGGACAAAAAAAGACAATAAAAACTGAAAAAAAGAAAAAGAAAGTTGATGGAAAGAAGGCAAGTTTGAATATGTTAATCAGTTTGTCTTGTTTGTTTGTTTGTTTGTCTGTCTGTCTGTCTGTCCACCTGTCTGTCTGTCCACCTTTCTATCGATCTGTCTGTCCACATGTCTGTCTCATTTATTGTCTGTCTGCATACCTATCTGTCCCACCTGTGTTGTATCACAGACAAGTATAGACACAGACAAGTATAGTTAGTTGTCTGTGGTTGTATGTCCAACATGTCTGTCTGGTTGTCCCCCTACCTGTCCCACCTGGCTGTTTCATATGTCTCACCTGCCTGTCTGTCAGTCCCTGCCTACCTACATATTCCACATATCTTGCTTGTCATATCTGAATGTCTGTAAACCTTCAACTTGGGTCTTTATGTTTCTTAATACCAGGGTATTAGTATTTAATTAAATGACATCATGAATGATTTTGATATCATGAAAGTAAGGAAATATTAAGACTGATTGATTGATTGATTAGTAAGCTGATCATTTGATTGCTTGATTGATCAATCATTTGATTAATTGATTGATCATTTACTTGAATGGAATTAATTTTTAATTTAGGTCAATTTTTTCCATCATTTTTCTCGTCAATATAGAAAAAGAAGAGTACAAGTTTTAATGAAGCAGAAGCTAAAGTTAACAGTGATAATGAGTATGACTCTGACCTTGACCTGAATAAAGAAGTGAAACCTATTGGTGCATACATCAAGAAGAGAGATGAAATGTTACAACATATGTTTAAATCAATCAAGGGTGATAAACTGAAGAGTATGTTACCAGATATTATGAAGGTAAGGAGCTATTATGATTGAATGATTGGTTGGTTGATTGGTTGGTTGTTTGGTTGGATGGATGGTTGGTTGGTTGGTTGAATGGTTGGTTGATTGGTTGGTTGGTTCGAATGGTTGAATGGTTGGTTGGTTGATTGGTTGGTTGTTGATTTATTGATTGATTGATTGGTTGGTTGATGGCCTGATTGTTTGGTTGGTTGGATGGTTGGTTGGTTGGTCAATTGATCAATCAATAAATCATTCAATTGATCGATCAATCAATCGGTGGATTGTATGTATGAATAAAACCGAAATAGTTATAAGTGGGGGATATTCTTCAGAATACATTTGTTCTTCATGACCACCTTACTTTGATCAATACTCTTTCATTAATACAAGTAATCTAGAGACTCATCAATTTGTGTATTTTGTAACAATACAGCTAGGATTGAACTGTGTTGTGATATTTACTCTGAGTCTGAAATACTTTATTTCATTTGCATACTAGGTATGAATTGTAAAAATTTCCTAATGATTAGTATTTCATTGCTTAAAATCTAGTTATTTGTTTGTTTTACAAAATACATGTGAAATATATGACCCCCCCCCCAAAAAAAAAAAAAAAAAATGTTTTGACAAAGATATTTTTTCCCCACATACATTATAATGTATATGTAATTGTGAACATGTAAGTATATAACTTTGGACGTGTTTTTTTGTGCATACAGGAGTGTTCTTTGGAAGAAATTAAAACACTATGCTTGGATCAATTAGAAGTTATGTCAAAGAAACGGATTCGATGTATTCTAACAGGTAAGGTCAAAGGTCAATTTTAGTGACTGCTAAGGATAGCGTGAATCCTCTCAAAGGATTACCTACTCTGATTGGTTAGAAAACAAAAGTGGTAAACTGACAACATCTGCATAATAATCATAATCACAGAATAGTGATTCATGCCTTCCGATCAATGTATCCCTTTTGTGGACTTTACATCACTCATATTGCAAATACAGTTTGTTTTGCATCTGTATTCTCAATTCTCAATCTTATAAACAGTCTACCTCTCCTGTATTCATCAGAGGTCAAAGGTTGAAATTTTTGCAATGTGTTTACTCCTTTTCATCAATATACTACCAAACCAGAGTGATTTTAGAGTTTCACCAATATCCAGATTGACTATAGAGTTACTACCAAGCCAGATTGACTATAGAGTTTCACCGATATGCTACCAATCCAGAGTGACTTTAGAGTTTCAATTAGGCAGTACAGTGTCTTTTATGTCTCACGCAAGTTTTTTTTTTTTGCAATTGCATCAACAAAATACAGAATGACACTGCTAGCATGCAAACACAGATGATGGTATCTGACTGTGAACACAAATCAACATCACTATTGGATGAAACGCGGAAGATTCAAACACAAAACTGGTTATTTGTGTAGGAAAGCATTATATAAAAACTAATGTTATTAATATAGTAATATAGATATTATTCCACAATATTTGTCTTCATTCAGCCAAGGAAAATATGAGTGACTTAAGGGGCCTTGTCACTACGAGTTGTGAGACGAATTATGACAAAACTTATTGGTCACAAGTATTTTAAGGCTGAATCAAGTACAATATCGGAGGACAGGGCTTGAAATTGGCAGGAGTCAAGGGCATATAGACTACCAAACATTGTATCTTGACTATCAACTTTGTTATTTAGTAGTCTATGAGACCAATGGAAATCAATGGAGAATTGTAGCTGAAGCAGTTCACTTGGATAAATTTGGCTACCAAGCCCAAAAGTTAAATTCAAGCCCTGGAGGATAATATAATTATACCTCCTCAAGCATAGCTCATGAAATAATAGGGAAAATTAATGGCAATTTGGAATGTTTTGAATCATATTTCGAACACCACAGAACTTGTGATGTAGACATGGGTTTCGTGACATGGAACAACAGGGTATATAATCCATATTTTCTGTTCAAAGACAATAACTTGGCTTGTGTCTTTTATAGTGATCAAAGTGAACACATCGTTATCCAAAAGCTATGAAAAGTTTAACTAACTCGTTTCATAATTTTCTGATTTTTAGGACAAGAAATGTTATCATCATCTGGAACTGATGACTCGTCATCTGATGAAGAAGTGGAGGGTGTCAAGAAGAAAGAGGATAGTACTAAACATCCAGGTGTTGATGATGGTGATGATAAGAAATCAGAGAATATTGACAGAATAGACAGTGATGTTGTTGACTCAACGACAGATCACAGAGAAATCGTTGACGTAACTGAAGTAGCATTGAGCTTGTCTCCTCAACATGATGAAGATACGGATAGCCTGTTTAATGATGTGGATCCGGAAATGGCTGATGTTGTTAGCCCTAGTAACAGTGACCATGGTAATAGTAACCAAGGTAACAATGACAAAGAATGTAGCAACAAAAGTGATGAAGCCCAAAATCGTCAGGATGATGATGATGATGAACACTATGACAAAGATGGCGTCCATGACAACAGTAACCAGGGACATAGGAAGTATAAACAAAGTGACCAAAAATGCCCTGAGGTGGAAATAATTGACCTTACTGATAATGGTGATACTCAGCAGAGCATCCAGGATGGTAACCAAAGAGTTAGTAACTATAGTAACCAAAGTAACACAGAAGGAGCCAATTCAGATGACAATGATGTTGAACTTGTAACAGATGCAAGGGTTAAGGAAACTGAAACTCCTCATAGAGAGTTGGGCACAGCTAGTAAACCACAAGCACCTGTACAGAGTAGGTTAGAAATCCTTGAACTTGAAATGAGAGCCAGGGCAATACGATCATTAATGAAAGCAAATGAAGTGAGAGAAGCAACACTGAAGAAAAAGAAGGCAAAGTTAGAATAAGAGCAGGGTGAGTAAAGTCCAACAACTAATAGAGTAGTAGAGTACAGTAGAGTAGAGTAGAGTACAGTACAGTACAGTACAGTACAGTACAGTACAGTACAGTACATACTAGAGCGTAGAGTAGAATTGAGCAGAGTAGCACAGAGTAGAGCAGAGCAGAGTAGAATAGAGTAGAGTAGCATAGAGAAGAGTAGAGAAGCGTAGAGTAGCACAGAGTAGAGTAGCACAGAGCAAAGCAGAGCAGAGCAGAGTAGAGTAAAGTAGAGTAGAGTAGCATAGAGTATAATTATTATGATTCAAGGGAAACACTGCCACTGTCTTGTCAACTCAGCTGATTAGTTTATTAACTCAGCAAATTTTGTTGAACATCTGTTACCAGGTAGAATAGAAATTGATACTTGACTCCATTATTTACAGTAGTAGTAGAGTTACCTTATTGGAATCTAGGTTTGGAAGTGACTACGTAGCTTTCATCCGAATCACTCAGACATCATCAGATTCCAATAAGGTAACGTCACATCTACTAGCTGTCACCTCGGTACTATTAAGTTAGCAACAATACTTGCTTATTCCTCACTCACTTCAAATAATGTTGATGTGTTAAGGAATGTGCACTGACCAATCGACTAACGGGTATTTGGACATTTGTAGTACCAACAAACAAAAAGGTCTAGTTTGCATCATGGATTGTCTTGTCATTTTCTACAACAGCCAATAAATAAACAAAAGTTCTTAGATATGGTTTTTTGCCATAGAGGGCACTGTTTCTAAGACCACTTCAAAGAAAAACGTGATTATATGGTATCAAACATTATCATACCTTGTATAGAAATCATATAGCCCAGTCATTTGACATTTAAAGTTGCCACATGAATCAGAAGGGGGGTTATTTCTCAAGTTTATTTTTCTTTACAAATTTTGACATGTAATTCTACTGTAGAATGGTACTGTATGATTCAAAGGAACTCTAGTATCATAACAAATACTCATCGTGTCTTGTTATGGGGATCTATGCAGCAAATGAACTTACTATAGCATTTACATGTGGCGACATCAAAACAGTGGTACATCATTAGTACTATGGCACGTAAACAAGTGCAGCCTCAGCCTCATATTGTATCACCTTTTGGGGGAAAATCCATGCAGTCATTTTAGCTGCTCATAGGGAGTGGCAGCAGATTCAAATGTCTCTTTATGTGGGAACATTTCTAGGAATGCAAGTGTTAACAGGAGGAACAATTTTTATTTGTTTTGTAAAGATCAAGCTGGGTGTAGCTAATTTTAAATATAGCATGTAAAATTGGAAGAGTAGGTGGTACTATCTATGAGGGAGGCCATGATACCTGTCCAACAATGGTACATAGCGGATGAAACAAAGCATTTTTAAACACAAGTTCCTGAAAAAGTAGCTGGAGTGAAATTGTGGAGTAGCAAATTGTTTTCACCAGCTGCTAGGCCTTATCAATATCATCCCTTTATTTAGGGTATATTTACATTTGTTGACCAAGAACAGAAAGTGAAAGTACCTAAAAGGTCAGTTCCAATCATATGTGTATTCCAATGTGGTAGTCAGTTACATCAAAGCTGTAAGGTACATCATAACAGGGCGCCCTCACACAAGGCTATTGAGGATGGAGTGATAAAACATATCTTACTGTCTATCAGGTGTATATTATGTAAGATGTGCTGTGACAGGGCGCCCTCACACAGGGCTATTGAGAATGGAGCAATGTAATGTATCTCACAGTCAATCAGTTATATAGTTTATAGTATGTAAGATACACTGTGACAGGGCACCATCACACAAGGCTCGCTGTTAAAAGTGGAGTGACACGACTTATCCTACAGTTTCTTCGCTATATTGTTGGATATTTATTTTTTTCATTCTGTGTAATTATGTTCAGCAAAGCTGGAGTTCTTTATCTTGTTCTTTGAAACTTTGATGTATTGTGCTATTTCTGTTTAAGTATTTTTTTTTGATATTCAATAAAATTGCAATTTTATGTTTTCTGTTTTTACTTATTTGCATAAACCTGTATTATTTTTGAGATTTGCAATAATCCTTTTGATAGTCATAAAATGTGTACTTCATCAGCAGGGGTACAAATATCAGGTTGTGTGTGGATTGTTGTGTAGCGCCCTCTGGTGTCAAGCAATAGTACTAGTAGTATGGATGGTGCTGAATAGTGTGTCTGGAGATAGCCTCTCTTACAGCCCTCGGAGCTTCGCTTTACTAAAATCAACGAACATATATCTCTATGTGGTCGATGAGGGCGCACAGTACAAGGTTGTTCAAGTACGATGGAGTACGTTATGTAGATGGTATCGGTACATACAAAATAATTCATTTAGCGTCGATTTTAGTAAAGCGAAGTTCCGAGGACTGTGAGAG
The DNA here is from genome assembly GCF_964340395.1 of Glandiceps talaboti. Lineage (NCBI taxonomy): Eukaryota > Metazoa > Hemichordata > Enteropneusta > Spengelidae > Glandiceps > Glandiceps talaboti. Next base: position 22,560,337 of record NC_135554.1, read on the forward strand.
AGTCTAGTATGGAGATTGAGTTGTGTTTATATTTCATTAAAGTTACAGTTTTTGGGTACAAATGAGAACTTGCACATTAAGATTTTTATTTTAATTGAAATTAACAGATTGAATCTCAAAGTTACCCCAATTTTCCTGTAAGTTGTTAAAAATTTGGTAATTTCGCAAACATAAATTCCACATTTAGAAATATTTGCATTGATTATGATTATTCAACCAAAATAACAAACTTTGAATAGTTTCATGTGAAACTGATCATCACATTTAAACAATACATACTACTGAAGCGTTTGAAAAATCAGTGATTTCATGTTAAAATACTTGACATGACCTCAGTATACTTATGCAGGTTCCTCTGCAGAGATGCATGACAGTGTTGTCACCTAGTCTAGTTAGGCAAGTTTCCATGTAGCTACTTAATTGGCAGATAGCTGTAGGTCTTACTGGCAGTAGCCTAGTCAATGCATAATTGCATTCTTTTGTACTCAGTTTAGGTCAGCTGAGGGGTCTTGATGATTGACAGGTGTACAGTTAGGCAAATTACTTCACATGGCCATAATTTATTTTAGGGGTTATCAAACATTTTCACATGGAATACTTAGCTCTCTAGACAAATTTTAATAATTTAGATATTTTGTTTTCCATAAATGAGAGACTTTTTCTCCCAAATTCATGCGCTTTCTCTCTACATTCTGAGGATCAAGAGAAAGAAATTATGAAATAGAAAAAGTAAAACTCATACTAATTTTATAGTTGACATTTTTTTGCAACCTGGTTGATGGTCACCAAGAATTCATATGAACTATGATATGAATTTTTTGCATTATCTAAAATTTTCACTTTTTTGCTATAAATCATGATCAGCATAGAAAAAATATGAACTGGGAAATTTCACCTTGTTTTTAGTAGTAAAATACTATACTTTGTAACGTGAAGTTGCTAAAGTAAACATTTAATAAGAAAAAGACACCCCCCCCCCCCAAAAAAAAAATAAAAAAAAAAATGACAACTTATTTCATCAACCTTGCTGACGCCTATAAAAACCATGATCTTCAGAATATGTGATTATTTTCTGGTCATCAAATCTTGAGAAGTCCTGTATAATTATACTTATTTGAATTTCAGCATCACATCTCTTTTCTTTAAAGTTCATAACTTAGTTTATATTTAGAACTTTTATGCCACATTTGGATAGAGCGTGCCATATTTGGACACACAGTGTCATATTAGGACCTAATGTGCCATATTAGGGCATAGCATCATGTGCCATATTTGGATATCATGTGCCACATGTGGACAGGTTGTGCCATATTTGGACATACTGTGCCATATTTGAACATAATATCATGTGCATATTGTGGACATAGCATGCCATATTTGGATATAATGTGCCATATTTGGACTCAGAGTGCCAGGGTGACACATTCTTGCAAGCCACAACATATTTTATCCACTTACACAAGGGTGTGTTTTGGAAGGTGCTATCAAGGCCTGTGGTTTTATGACCATTTGGCTGACCATGATATGGGAATGAACTTGTGAACACCACAATGTTACACAAACTAATATGTTTGGGTATACGACCAAAATATCAATTTGATATGAAAATCCAACTTTAGACATTCCTTTCATCTTTTCCTAAAGGTAACCGTGCACAGCAGCAAAAAGAAACTAAAATCTTCCCAGAATTTAAACTTAAAAAGTAATGATTTTGGAACTAAACTACTTTGACGTAAATGAGTATATATAAAATATTGAACTATTGAGGAGGTATTTATTTGTGTTAGTAGACTTAACACAGCTATCCTTATTTTGTGTTCTTTGCAAGATCAACAAAAATCCATGTAATGTTTTTTTCAAAATCTGCCAAAAACACACATAAACCTATGACACTGTCTATTTAGTTTTATAGGTTAAAGGTTAAAGTTCAATGTGTGGACACACACAATACAAATACACTTCAGCAAACAGAGAATTTAGTAAGGGCCCTATATTTGGGGAAACCCAGAGTTGAAAATTTGTTATTTAACATCCACCCTTTCGTTGCGCTTCTTTGTGCTGTAACCGATGTTCTTTAATACATTTGCCGACCAAATGTTAGTCTGTGAATGAGGTGAAAGTTAGTCTAAATGTTTAGTAACCTGTATAGTTGATTTTTGTTGACACTGTCCAGTTTTTCAATTTTATTGTTTTTATTACCTAAAATATGCAATTTTTTTTTGTACCAGTCTATTTAAATTTAAATGCAACACATCTTGTTTGAGAGTAGTCATTCTTTGCCGTTGCAATACTTGCCTATTTAGCATTTCATCTTTCAAATCAATGTTCACTTTTAAGGAGATGACCCCTAATTGTATCTACATTATATATTCATTACTGCCATGGCAACCATTAAAGTTCTAGCCTAGTGGAGTTAGGCAAGATTGGAAGAGCCAGCTGATTTGTGTCATAATTCGTAATCTGATTGTTAGTGGTAGGGTTTCTAATTGGTATGAATGCCCCAGTCTCAATTGACACTCTGTATGCTAGATGTGCACTATCTATGTTTCAGGGTGCAGATAATCGAATGAAGTAATCTAAATTGAGACAGTATCTGTGAACAGGATTATTGATGTTATTTCGCGACATGTTTCCAAAGATTCTGACGATCATGTACGTGGTATGTGACTGTTAAAAACAGCTCCACTCTGTGTGATTATCCTGACGCCAAGTATGTCAGGACTGAAATATTATCCGCTTTATTTTCAAATTTTAATTCCATGCCCTGCTGATTTAAGGAGCCCAATCACTCGCATTTCTTGAATGAAAAAAAAAAATAGTTTCTCCATTTTGATTTATTAATTCAGAGTTTCATCATTCATGAAAAAATCATCGTCATAAAATGTTATTTTGACATTTGTGTAATTAATGTGATTAATCACAGAACAGTGTATAATGTGGTGTGATTTGTGATATTTTAACTGGATCACAGACAAGAATACTATTACAATATCACTACGCTGAAATGCGTGGGATTTTTTCTCTTTCTCTCTCTCTCTCTCGGTAATTTCATTTAATGTTATGTATGTATACGCTTGGCATGAGCGGTGCTGAAACGGAGTAGTAGTGAATCACATTACGCTGTCACATTGCTTGCTTGATTTCATTATCGATCAATTCATCGTTGATTTCAGGCAGGCATTACTCTGCTATTCATGACTCGGCTGAATAACAATACATATAAATGTGTTTGGGTTTCACGTTGCATTGACTCACACAATACAGTCAGATTCGGTCAATCTTATGACTGTTGCTACAGCATTCTCTGCCTTGAAATTAGCAATAAATAATAATAGTGGTTTTTGTTACCCACCAACGCTCCCAAACTCATCATTCCTCCATTCTCTTCTAATGCCATTCACATCCCATGACAGTTAAGATTCAGAAAAAACCAATTTGTGAATACTGAAAAGGTCGTTTCTCTCATCTGCCTCTTTTTTCATTGTAACTACGAAGTCAGGGTAAATTTACCCATTCATTTGGACGATGAAAGCGACACGTTATCTGATTACATTACAAAAAATGACAACCAATTTTTCCTCGAAAATTGTCATAATTTCACCTTCAAAGGTGCGAACTATTTCAAATGCATTCAGATGTATTTGATTGCTCCCTAGAATCTGTTTGATTGGAAAATTACAGTGTGTATTCAGCACGTACAGTGTTAACACGTGTGTAGGTGCTTTCACTATTAATGCATACAATGTCTAGTTGCTTTTTTTTTTTTCAGGTACCAGCTAGGTCACAAGATGTGGGATTCTTATGCAGCCCACTGATTTCAACTCATCTGTCTACTATATTTGTGGAGACACTTTGCGACATTTTATTTGACTCAGTGGGATTGAGCCTGCATCTGTGTCTGCATCTCAACTACGGTGATTTTAGTAGCCGCACTGCTGTAGAATCTCAAATCAGCCTTCCGTTCTATTGACAACATGATTGACTTTGTCATGCAAAAAACATGAATTTGTACTCTGTGTTATTTGCCTTTCTTTGCATTCCCAACAGTATACTACTCACCCAACCCCATCGTACACCACTCTTCATTAGTATTACATACCACACTTTACTCCACTGCCGTATCTGATCTTTCAGATTTGGACTGTGTTTTTTTTTGTTAGTTCACTGTCTCACTCTGCCACTAACCATAGGACCTTCAAAATGTACAGCAAAACCAGGAAATGTTCAATAAAAAAGAACCCAATACATTTCATTTTGCCTAATGTACACTTTCTTTAGGTTTATTCACTGTGTTATCAGCTGGGCATGGGAAAGCTTTTTCTTTATGCAAAGTGTAGACAAAAGGCTATAGGAGACACCGGGTCCACTCTGTGTGTCTGTTTCATTCTACCATTTATTGGATAAGTTTACCAAGTCTGAGTACCTCACCATGTTTCTCTAATTGCTTTACATTCCCCTCTTTGTGCTCCTACATTTGGGTTTCGTTTTCCACTTTTGTTTGCTGCAAAACTTGTTACTTTTCATTGGCAAGCAGCTGCTTCACTTGTTCACTTTCACCAATTTAGAACTAAATATTGGCTTTGTTAGTTTCAGACAAAAGTAAACCAAGCAGAGAAAAAAAGAAAGAAAACTGCGCTTTTCCTTACTGTTTAGAAATATTTACTTCATGTAATTCCAGCACTGGTGGCCAGAAATGTACATTTCCTAGACATGGAATGAACCATTCCGAAAGGAGGGAGTGTCGGGTTCTATAAGAAGGGTGACATACACCCTGGAAATCCATCTCACTGTTTCCTGGAAAACAAGCTAATGAAAGCCCCCTGTCAAGTATTTTTTGATCATCGTCTGCAACCTTCATTTGTTCTTTTTCAATTGATTCTGTCTTTACAATTACGTAAATGACATGCAGCAACAAATACTTCTACGCATGTCTTAGACTAGTTTTGTTTTCTATTAAGTCTCTGGTTCTCAATCTCTCAGCATTGATCTCTTTGCATCAATGATAGTTTTCTTGTATATTCAGAATAAAGAAATGAACGTAAGGTACACTTGTGACGAACCAACATTTTATGCTCCCCCTACCCCTACGTGATGATTTGTAAAAACCCTAATTTTACTATATTTTATTAGAGTACACAGTGTTTATAGCTGTAGCTAGCTCTCAGTATTCCAGTTTCTTGAACTGCACCGCTAGCTTTAAACACATGCACTTGTAGAAAAGAATTCCAACAAATCAAATTCTCTCCACCGTAATTACTATTTGTTAGGTTGTTTTGTAAGATAATGAAATTCCGCACTCCCCAAACCAAATATTTGTAGAAAATCACTCATTACACCGCTTTGTGTGTAGACTCACTCACAATCCACAGTCCCAAATTCTTTTATAAAATGGTTGAAAACTGACAGACAATTATGGTGAGATATTTGTTCCTGTACTCGTAAAAAGGCAATGGTGAATAACTATATGATAAAAAGTAATAGTGGCAAGCTTTCCTGGAAGTATCTTTTCCCATTGACAGTGGTTAATACTGGTATATGGCCATTCAGGTTATACTTTTCCGAGGCACTTTCCTGTCGATATTTTACAAGTGAATTTTTACACACTTCCTGCAACGCAGACAGAGAAGTAGATCAAGAGGTACACAGTAACTTTTAATTTAGACTCCAGCTTTGGAACTATAAATCTTACTTTAACATTTCCTGTTGTTTTCAATCATTTCAGGATGCAGTGTGTATACCAGAAATGAAATGATTTTTTTTTGTTCAGTTGTATTTAAAAATACAATAGACCTTATGAGTGAATAGCTCCCTCTGGTGTTATGACGTGGTACACCTTATGATGTGCACTAGTTTTCAAAACCATAGTACAAATTACAATGTAGCTATGCTTTTTTTTCTCTGTATGTCTCTTTCACTTTGTCTGTCTGTCTGTATGTCGGCCTCTGTCTCTGTTTCACTCTCTTTTTCTGGCTCTAGCTCCAGCTTTGTCTGTCATCTCTATCTCTATATGTCTGTATGTATGTATGTATGTGTATGTATGTATGTATGTATGTATGTATGTATGTATGTATGTATGTATGTATGTATGTATGTATGTATGTATGTCTGTCTGTTTGGCTCCCTCTGTCTCTGTTTGTCATACTGTTTTGTTTCCTGTCTGTGTCTATCATACTGTTTAATATTTGCCATCTATCTTGGTCTGTCTGTCTATGTCTGTCTGTCTGTCTGTCTGTCTGTCTGTCTCTCTCTCTCTCTCACTCTCTCTGTCTCTCTCTCTCTCTCTCTCTCTCTCTCTCTCTCTCTCTCTCTCTCTCTCTCTCTCTCTCTCTCTCTCTCTCTCTCTCTCTCTCCCCCTCTCTTTCTCCCGCTCACAAACAGAATAACAATGACGATTTCGTATTGCATAAAAGTTGCTATCATTTTGTATTTTGATTTTAAACTTCTATGCTGTGTATCAGGTGTTTCATGATTTGCCATATACTAGATGGAATTTTTCAATGATTCTAGTAGTTTGTAACTTTCACCTGTACGTGCGTCTTGTCTCAGCTGTTTTCTGACCTAGACAAGAGTTAGTCTGGATTGAAGTATTTTGTTGTTCTTGCTATCATTGTGCCGTGTCTCAGATGTTTGTTGACCTTTTAAGGTAGTTTGCACGGATTGAAGTAATTTCACTGCCGTTGTCATGTCAGATTCCATCACCTAGGGCTACTTTCTTCTTTCTCCCTGTCGGCATGTACATCTTTGAGTGAAGCATTATTCATGATTATACACAGATATTCTACTACTATTTGTGTCATTTGGAACAGGTGACGGTAGAGACTGGATCATCTCGCTGGTTTATAAGTTGACCCCTTGAGGTCAAGAACTGACTGTGCATGGACAGATACGTAGAGACCTCGATATTCAAATTAGTGTTGTTGATTTCTAGAGCAGAGTGCACTCTGTAATACATTCTTTCATAGGATGTGTGAGTTGATTCTTAAAAACCAGACTATCCCTCTTCAGTACACATACAGTTGTTATCCATAATTTTTTCATGAATTTTGAGGTTGCCTTAAATTCAAGCCCAAGTTGTTGTAACAACCTATTTTTTTCTTAACTTTTGCTGTTTTCAACTTGTTTATTTTTTCGTAACTGTTTCTTGATCCCTTTGAAGGTAAAATTATGCGAATTTTCTGGGAAGTTACAATTTGATGACAAACAAGAAGAGCTCAGATAATTTATTCATGCTGTTTACACATGGACATCAAGCCAGTGTACAAAGTACCATCCATGAAAAGTAGACCTGTACAATTTCAAATTAGAAGGTGTGAACTGTTTCTAGGAAAAGTTTGGACAGGTTTTACTTTATAACAGACAGAAGTCAATAAAATATAGTGAAAATTCAGTTACAACTATTGAGACTTGAATCCTGAAACTGGGACATTTTTCTTCATCAAGCAACCAAAGTTATATTTGCTATAAATTGTTTTAATAATTATTTGTTACAAAAGACATTGTACTGGTCTTACTGTAAGTAGTGTCAAGTAAAATCTTGAGTGAAAGCTTTAGTTTACAATCTGTTGCGGTCATTTTAGTTTGACTTGCCTGAATACCTTTATACAGTCAATGCTTATTTGGTATTCAATATTGAAGCACAAACTAGTTTATAATAGTTCATACACTTTCAGTCAAAGTGATCGACATATTGTTTCACAGCATCTCCTGTGAATGATTACATTATGTGTGCAAATTCAACAGTTCTGGTCAGTGGAGGTTCTGATCGCTTTTTAGCCAGGGTCTGTACTGTAAATACAAATGTTTTTGTACTGTGTTTAAGTATACAGCTACACACACACATACTACCCACAGATGTTTCAATACACCTCATGGTGCACAGTATTGAGAAGTCGTTATTTCTAGCAAGTAGATTCAAAAATTGATCTAGTTGCATCTATACTCAGATTTGAAACTATCGAAGGCTCTCAAAGATATCGTAATCTGTATTATGTCTGTATGACATCTTTCGATGAGGTAGTAAAAGACATTATAAAAAGTTATATTTTCTATTATGACTAATGTGTATGAATATATTTTTACTATTGAATGAGATTTGGATGTGACTTGCATTTAGATTATCACATGCTTCGGATATAATCTAGTCCAATAGAACATGTATCTATTACTTGTATTGCATACTAATGGCGTCCAAATAACCCTACTTTGCACTAACTTCTTCAGTTTTTACGAGAGTTAAGACGTAGAGATTTGTACAAGATACACTATGGATGTAAATTTTATGGTGTGAGGTGTGAGTACTATGGAGGCCATGTCACAACAACTGAATACAAAAAAAAAAGGAGAAAAAAAAATCGGTGAAAAATTGCCGATACAAAATCAGGTTAAGTCAGGTTAGGTTTATACTGATGATGCAGATAATACAAATGAATTATGAGTGCTATCCTGACCCTGTCACTTCTACATGTACGACATAACTCTTCCCGCTAAAATCATAGTGAAAAATGTTATATTTTATGAATAAATTATTTCATAAGTTTTTCAACAAAATTTTACAAGAAATATACCCTGCCAAGTTACCCTATGCAAATCTTTTATTTATGTGTATGACATCACTCTTCCTGCTAAAATTGTGGCAAAAATTGTTTCACTCTGTGAATAAATTATTTCTAAGTTTTTCAACAAAAATGATAGTCTAATTAACTTAATATAGGAGGCATATCAGCAAAATTATTACATATTTCACAAGAAATGTAGACATTTTTATGACAGACAAAAAGTGGCCGAGAGCAGTTATCTTTATTTATATGTACGACACTTATTCTTCCTGCTAAAATCATAGTGAAAAATGTTTCAGTTTGTGAATAAATATTTTTTTTTTATTTTATGAGTATTTCATATTTCACAAAAAATAAACATTTTAGAAATTTCATGATACAAATTTTCCATTTTCGTCCTGCAAAGTGACCCAGGAGAGATCTTTTGAGTTGTCACTCAAAGTTGACAGTTTTGTTGAAAAGTATGCATTTTCATCGAAAAGTTAAGATATTTCTCAGAAAAATGTGAAAAATGCCATACCTAAAATTTTGCATTTTGGTCATCTCATGCTGTGTGTAGGATCCCTTCTAACAGTGCTAAGTGATCACTGACATTTGAAATGTTGTCTTTGATGGATCACTTATTTACACAGCCAGTCGCCATGGATGTTAAAATTACTCAAAATCAACCCCAAATATGACAATTTGAAAGCAGGGAGTAGTTCCCAATTTAGAGGTCTTGGGGAGATCATGGTGAAATGTTGAATATAGATCTTGTTAAGGTAAGACAGAGGTTAGACAAGACGGACCCCAATTACTAGTTTAGCTTGCAGATATATTGGCAGAGACAACTGAGTGGCAGGTTGTAAGGCTACACTTCCATTGATCTATCAATGAAGTCACTTACACTACAACCATGATTTTCCCGCCAATTGTTTGACTCAACATAATACACTTTCTGTAATTTTCAATGATTTTATCCTATCTTGTTGGCTGTTCAGGTTGACTTTTAGTGATCGACAAAAATATTTGTGATTTTCCCCGCCAAATGTTTGACTCGATAATTTTTTTGCAGTTTGTGTAATTTACGATGATTTAAACCTACAGTGTTGGCAGTTCATGTTGACTTTTTGAGAATCATCATTTTTTAAACAAAATTTTCTTTTTATATACTACTCAGTCAGATTTGTCACTTTTTTACAACCCAATTTCATGAAATATTTGATAAAAAATATTAGTTTTTCAGTACTTTATAGTCACTCCTTACTACAGAGTTGGCCTGATATTATTTTCAACTAAAAATGTTTACAACAGATTCACTTTTCTGCACATTTACCAAAAAATTCAATACATTGAGTAACAAATTGATTGTGAAGCTACCAATAATAATACTCATAGAACCCCAGACCAAGTTTTCTTTGATTTCAAGGAAAAACATCAAACCAAAGCAATTTCAGCATTGCTATTTGATTTTAACAAAGTAACAAAAAAGAAGTAGTTTTCATGCTTCAGAAAAATTAAACATATGACAAGACTTTGTGCTGTAAAAAATAACATGATCAATTTCTCCCTATTCCTGACTTGCAGTCTTTACTATATCATACAAATTATACATTGACAGAACCAGTGTGCCCTCTAAGCCAATTTGATGCACCACTGATGTACGCAATTGGGCTAGTGAAGCACCAAAATTTGGTGTTCCCCTATCTTTTACTTTGTGGTGACTAACAAGAAATGCCAGTTTTTATCATTTTGACCTACAACAACAAAATTTGGCTATCATTAGAGGGCAAACTGGACAGAAGCAAACTTCTTCTTTGAAAAACCACAAAAAGAAAATACTCTCCAAAAAGAACTGTTCACACACTGAATACAGCAAAGTACGTTGACAGTGACGATTCTTTCAATACAAATTCATTTGAATGAATACAAATTTCCTGTACACACACACTCACATTACGCCTACCGTCAATCTACATTTAACTGCATTCATGAGGTGCTTTTCTCCAAATGTAATTTACTAAACAAATGTTATACTTTTGTCGTCTAGACTTCTAATGCAATGAACTTGCCCATTAACTTAGATATAATGCAATTTTAGTCAACAATAAGTAATCAGGAAGCCTAAAAACCCAGTCAATACTTTCCGTTACCAAGTCTTAGTATGATCTCATTTGTTACGGAAAATTCCCGTCGATTGCCAACACAAATGAACAGCAATCACTTTCAAACCGACTATTTTCTTACAAAATTTCAGAATACAGATTTTCTGAAAGATTATAAAGACAAAAATATAACATCTATGAATATACATGTATCTGTGACTGATTTTTTTAAAGACAAACTTTCAGTGTACAAATTTACGACATACATATCTTTACTCTGTTTTTATATCAATATTTCAGGTTAAAAGTTTTCTGAAATATGTAAATATAAAATTAACAACCATAAATACATTTACTACTTATGTATGATTGAATATTTACATTGGTGTGTGCATATAATGCTGATATTTGCACTACAGTGCCGTACTGAAAACATTATTGCATATATGTATGCAAATGATATGCAAATGAGCATACAGTCATTTGTTGTACACGATATCGCATGATCGCAGTGGATGAATTTGATGGAATTTTTGCTGTCCCAGGAAAGTATATGTAATAATACCAGAACCCCATGCCATATGAGTGCACTTGTGCTTGCTGTACTTTCTGCTGCAGAGAACATGGTCGCAGAGAACACTGCAAACACTTGTGGAAATACATGTACTTTGAGTACGCCACACTTGCACTCACGTGTCATGGGGTTCTGTCATAGTATTGCAGTTCAGGGTCCTGTTCGGGGTTGAACAAGAAATACTTTACAGCTCTGACGATTTTACGAATAAAATAATCATTCTTAAATACAAGCGATACTGAATTTTGCAAAAAATGTCTACAAAAAATGTTGTAAGAAATATGATGCGGGAATATGATACGAAATGATATTTTCTGTGATGTTTTTGTAATTCAAAAAGTGTAATTTTTTGGCAAGTCAACTTTTTTAAAACTCATTATTCTATACTTTCTTAAGACTAATGTTTGAATGCATCAGAATATATTTGAATGAAATTACTTTCTTAGAAATGTCATAATATGTGGGAATATATTGGAATGATGTTCATTACTCCAGGAATACATTGCCAGACAAGTTTATCAAAACAAACACCATCTGAAAGTTTTTGAAATAAATAGTAAATTCTTAGAAATGCCCCTCTATTCAGACTATACTAAAAAGGGCTGACATATATTACTTTAAAATTGTGAACACAAAACTCATATTTTAGACCCCAATGTATGTTGTACTTGAATTTACTTCAAAATTATCTCAGAAGACCGCAGGTGTTTCATCGTTTATTGCATTTCCAACTTACTTTTTACTAAATTTCCAACTACCTAGGGAATTCAGTACTACTCAAGCTGCTCATTATTTGTTAAAAAAATAACTGAAAGATCAACAAAAGTAAATGCAGGGGATGATGCAAGTGCTAGATAAAGGTCAAAGGTTGACAAACGTGTGTGCGCTATCATCCATTGGGTTACAATGAATGATCGTATAACTTTACGAATACTCGAGGGTATACTGCACCTGCCACTTATGAATAAATATACATGTGATCACGTTCCGGCAGTTTATGATGTTTAAATAAAAAGTGTTGTTTTTGTAAATTATTAATTGTTGTCACGAATCATGTGAGACAGACAATGAGATCCCAAAGTTTATACTTCTCCAGCATCCAACATCAACATTGCATTCAATGTTTGCTTTTTTATTGACAACAGCTTAGGGAATTATCAGCTTGTATTGAATTGAACTGAAGGTTGTGAGAATAACTGCGGTAGGGAATTTGTTTCTCCGATGAAAGTTTGTAGATATAATTTGATTTAAAAGTTTGATAAAAATCTTTCTATTAGCTCAAGGAATCACCATGTAACCTCAGTAGGGAAGTGTGTATACATATGTTGCAAAATGCAATGTGAAAAGAAAAGTTACACTTTTGAATTCTGTCTTTTTTTCTTATGCAGTCTCAGCTCTGAGTTGAGGTGAAGGATGGGATGGGGGGGGGGGGGGCATGGGATGGGGGGGCATTTATAAAGGGTAGAGTTTCACTTTGATGGATGAAAAGTATAAATTGGGGGTGGAAGAGTCTCTTCTGGGTAAAGAATAGAGATTTCTAAAGTGTAGAGATTTCACTTTGATGGATAAATTGGGGATGGAAGATGGGGGTTATTTGTAATGGGTACAGATTTCACTTTGGTGGATAAAAAGTATAAATTTGGGTAAAAGGGGGATGGGATGCGGTATTTGTAGCAATAGGTTTCACTTATTGTTAAACCATAAATTTGGAATGATGACAGGGGTGGAGGATAGATTTCTCTTTTGGAGAAAGTAGTTAAACTGGGAGTTGAAGGTGAGATGGGGTATATGTAAATGATGGATTCACTCTTTTGGGTAAAAAAGTATAGATTTTCATATCATATCATATCATATCATATCATATCATGTCATGTCATGTCATGTCATGTCATGTCATGTCATGTCATGTCATATCATATCATATCATATCATATATCATATATCATATCATATATCATATCATCATATCATATCATATCATATCATATATCATCATATCATATATCATATCATATATCATATCATCATATCATATCATATCATATCATATCATATATCATATCAATTACAGCTAAGAAGGCTAAGAGCCTATGAGCTGATTGTGAGTCAGATACCAAAAATGTTACAGTCAAATGTTCAACAGACTAAGGGTATACAGTTACTACTACAGTTATTTTTTTTGGGGGGGGCTTTTTTTCACTATATAAAAGTACAGATATTACAGTTCATACATAAAACAGTCCATAGTTCAGTCCTGAGTCAAACAGTGTACTTCACATAGAAACATTTTGGTAGAGGGTGTGGATGGGATTGAGGTAAATGATAGATTTCACTTTGATGGATTAAAAAAGTATAAATTTGGATTAAAGAATGGGGGTATTTGTAGTGATATATTCCTCTCTGGTGGATACAAAAAAATAGTATTGGCTGAATGAAATGTTGCAAACTCATTTGTATTCAGTCTTTGTCCAAGTGGTAAGTTGATGTTAAACAGAACTACACGTAACATGCACACAGGAATGAAAACTTGTCCCACCAGTGCTAGGTCTTACAAAAGTGGGATCTGAACCTTTGAGCTTTATTAAAAGCTATGTACTGATTTTGAACAGGTCGTGAACTTTGTTAAGAAGTTTGGTTGTTAAAGCACTGGAGCTTTTACTCACATGACAGGTTTTGAATCCCGTACATGGTGGAGATCATGTCACGATATGGCAGTCATATCCGTGGGGAGTCTCGGCATGGATGACAGATCATGCAAGTCAAATTTGCGATCAATGAAAATATTCCTGGTTGTGGTTATGACCCACAGCATGTGTGATATACAGCGTACAAAAAAGACTAAAAACCCAGATGATGTATGTAGATTGTGACGCATTCACACATCTATGGTCCTCTAGGGTGGCACAATATTTGATATCGTACTTAAATAACCAAAATTTATGATAGAATTTTATAACTTTTTGGAAAAGCTAAATTTTATAGCTGGCTTTCAGAGAGTTCTGAACTTTTAGAGTGATATAAATTTAATAGTCTGGTGCTAATTTCTTACCAAAATTCATGATTACCTCAGAATGTTTTCTGTATTTTTTAAACTTTGTTGTGAAATCTGTGTTTTATTTTAGCATCAGATTCATATGGTTTCAACTGTTAGAGTCAAAACAAACTTTTACAATGATGTTAATATCTCACCCAAATTTATGAATTGATTGGGTGTTTTTTTCAACTTTTAGAATATCTAAATTTTATTTTTGTGTCAGATTGACAGGGTTTTGAACTTTTTTGAATGAAATTTTTTATCATGTATTGTTCTTGGCACTGCTGAGTTTTATTCTAAGCAGTGTTTCATTTGTTGTAGACCTAAAGAGTGAAAAAATCTGATCAGAATTGCAGCAATTTCTCAGCCACATTTTATTGAACAATTTTTTTTTTTTAAAAATAAAAAATTTCTTGCAACATTTCACATCAAAATTTATATGCGACAGTGGTGGTTTTACTGACTCAAGTACCGGAGAAATTTTCTACCAGAGCCATTCCAATAAATTTCTTAGTATACATACATTTTTGTCACTTGAATATGTTTCATTTTATTGTAAATTTGTACAATTTGATTCATCGAAATAAGCCATACAGCAAATAATGACGACATTTTGAATTAAAAGGCCCTTGTTGGATAAGGTGTAAAAAAACATCTGAATGACAGAGCTGTAAAAAAAAGTTGGTCTAAAAAAAAAAAATGATCCTCTGTAATCCACATGGCTCCAGTGATAAGACAACACTAATACAAGAACCTGTGGTTCAAATATTAAGCTCTAATAAGTATATTTGAACTAAATCATGTCTGGCAGTTTGTAAGGTCTGATACCTAAACTCTACACCAAATTTGATATCGTATCCATTCATATTTCAAAAACCTTCCCCAGGAAAATAAATATTCCAGTAAATTATTGATGAAACTTGTATTGTGTGAACGAGAAGTTTTTCACAATTCTATATATTTGTCTACGTTCAGGAGACAGGAGAGCTATAAAAAACAAACTCTCAAAAGTCATGAATCAATACCTACATATTTACATCTAACAGTCAGATAATTACAAACGAATTTGAGCAAAATTTCTTTTATGTATTTTGGGTGATTAGACGGGATATGTTTGGATAACTTTGCTTACATTTATTATGCAGTCTTGGCGTGAACAGACTTTATGCATGGCAACTCTCCTGTGATGCTAGTCATCAAGGGAGAAGTTGAGAAACTCAACTTTTCACAGGTGGATTTCTTGTCTTAGATAACATCTCCTTTGACCATGACTGACTTAGATTGAGATTTCCTGTTTGGAATCGTGATAGTTCTTTTATTTCCCAAATGTGTAAAAAAAGATGCGTTCACAATTATGGAGGATCTTGAGTAAATTAAGGAACTGGGAATTCGTCATTGGGCTGTCACAAGGAAAGATTTTTAAGGGATGGGGATCAATTACAAATAGAGGATGACAGGATGAGGGGAAATTAAAGAGGAGGGGCATATTGATGAGAGAGGACTTAGGAAGTGGAGAGAGATATGACTTACTTAAATTAAGCTACAGAGATTTTGTCATTGTGCTGTCAAAAAGTAACATTTGAAGTGATTGGAGTCAGTGGTAAGAGATCCGATTGGTGGTGGTAAGAGATCTGATGACAGGATGAGGGGAAATTAAGGGGAGGGGCATCTTGATGAATGAGGTGGAAGAGGAGGAGAGATACAAGTTTTGTGGACATTTATAGGGTGCATGAAATATGTCATTGGGCTGTCAACAAGTGAAGGTTTGAAGGGAAGGGAGTCAGTTTAATATTGAATGATGGTAAGAGATATGACAACACTGAGGATGAGGGGAGGGGCATCTTGATGAGAGCAAGAGACAGAGACAGACAGACAGACAGAGTGGTGACAGAACATGATAATCTGAGAAACAGACAGTAGTGAAAGATACATCAATCACTTTAACGATAAAATAAATGCACAATAAGTGACTACACAATGACTTCAATGTTCGTCCATTTGCTACAAATGAGGATCATGAGATATATGGGACTAAAGACGGAATATGAATATATACATATATACACTTTCCACTTGGGTAAAAAAAACATCTGGAAAGTCAGTCCCAAAGTTACACGGACATCTTGACAACATTGTCACGGGTGTACTTTGGGCTGACGTATTTGTAAGTATGAACCATGAGACTATGGAATGTTTATTCCCGCAAGGAACATGAAGAGAGGTGCTAGGATAAAAAGGATATTATTGGGAAGAGAGGGGATGGAAGAGTAGAATTAAGAATAGCCATAAATGTGGAAGTAGAAGGATACAGTAGTGTAGAGGTTAATTCAATTGGTCGTTGACTTGATTACAACGATACATCTCAAGTATACTTGTAACTTCCTATATGTCCTTATTACAGTAAGTTTTTGTTACGGAGTACAACTCAATTTAGACCGTGTCTGTACTACGACCACAACACTTGCAGTTGTGACGTAAAATCATGTAGCACGTACACCATTGGGTAATATGTAAGCTGAGTTTATAAGCTTTTAACTCAAGTGAAAAAACTTGCAAAAAACTTTGAATAAACTATTCTCGTATAATGTTAATGCCTGATTTCTATGGCATTGTTGTTGATAAGTTGTGTTCTGGCATTGTTAGAACTTTTGACTGCATAGTAAGAAGTTCCTGTACATTTTTCATAGGTATGATAAATTGCGTCATGTTTTATCCTGATGCCAGGTTTCAGGTCAGTCAATTGTATGTGATGGTTAACATAATACACCAGTTGGTAGAATACTGTGAGTACCTTTTGATATATAGATTGCATCCCAAAATCATATCAACTTAGTTTGTTTCCCTTTACAGGTTTTTGAGATGAAGTGATTGTATATCAGTTTTGATTTTGTAATTTTGAATACTTATATTATTACATCATCCAAGTACAGTTAAACAGAAATTTACAAAGTTACAACAGAATTTGAGAAAAAAATATATTGAGTTTGTTTATGATGAAGACATTTGTGGCATTCCGTTAAAAGGATTTGGATTTACATGCCTTTCACTTGTTGAATAAACCAGGTTGTTGAAAGGGAGCCGCTGGAGTTTAAGAAAAAAAAAATTATTTGAAAAAGCCTACTTTGGTGCAACCCTAGGTAAATCTTGCCATTTTATAAAATCTTAATAATGATATATAAAAAAAATTCAACAGATGACTGACTTGCCAATTCTCATACAAAATGATTTGAAATCAACATACTATAGTTTTAGAATTAATTAATTGCTTGGTTGATTTTAATTAATTTGGTTACATTTGTATTCAATTTAGCAGATTCATGAAGGTATGAGGGGTAAGAAAGGAAAGGAAAAGGGGCATCTTGATGAGGGGCAATACAAAGGAATATAAAGGAGGGTAAAGTTACACAGTCACACACACACACACACACACACACACACACACACACACACACACACACAAGCAGATCAACTTTATGAAGTAGTATGTAGTAGTAAGCTTTTGATCTGTCAAGTTTGGTTGATCCCCTTCAGATCCCCTTTCATTCATTTTGATGAATAATTTTTGGTCGAAGTACAATCAAAAACATTATGTGCCAGTTTTGTGTTAATTGAGCTGTCAAGACACTGAAAATTGCATACTTCAAAATCGGCACACAAAAAAATCGTAGTATGGGTAGATTTGACAGCCTAGAAATTGATGGTGCATATGTGTAGCTATTAAAGACTATGAGTGATAGTAGGAGTGCCCAGTGAGACTGGGAAATGTTGTGTGCTCTGCTGGACTAGCTTTATTCTCAGCTAGGTTCACCATGTCAGGAACAGATAGATGAGTCTGCAGAGATTTCATTCCTTAGTTGTGTTCACTACGTGTGCTTACAACCCGCTTTTCAACTCAGCATGACTAGAATGAAATCCGGGAATGAAATCCACTCTTCGATTCTCATGTATTCTATTCCTTTAATATTTGTAGTCTTATTTCCCTTTAGAGTCAGGGAGGCGGAGAAAATATTTTTTCTTTTATTGGCTCAGTTCCTGATATTTCAGTGGTCGGGGTATAGAGTCCCACCTAGCAATTAATTTCTGAGGGAATTCAACTGAGTCGAGAGCATCACGAAAGCTTGTCAATTGCATCTGAAGAAATTGTCATTCGTCAAGGCTGACTTCTCCGTAAGATTGCAATATGCGTGTTCATTTCGTTAGTCCTTTGTTCACTTTTCCCATTTCTGTGAATAGCCTTCAAAGCCTAGTAAATCTGTTTGTTTGATGTATACAAACCTGATTTGATGTGGTATGCTGCCACTCTGTCTCACCAAGTAGTCTCAATCTCTTTATTTAGGTCTGCCATTGTCTGATTCGTATTATCCAACTCCTTCACTCCCACAAATCCAATTTCGGTGAAATATGCAAATATAATACACTTTTTTGAATCATTTCATTCCTGCCAGGGATTTCGGACTACTTTCCGTTCATTTCCACGGCCCGATATGAAATCACGTTTTTTTTCTAATTGTTTATTTCCATGTCTCAACGTAATCCATTTCAGGCAGACAATGCAATTGTTATTGGTAATTGAATAAGGTTTGGTATTATGCGTCCGTTCTGACTTTGGTAATTACCTGCCTGTTTCGTTCCTCACATTGCTACTGTTCATATCACTCTAGTTTCCCCTCGTAGGTTCTAGTGTCAATTTCAACTTTCTGACTATCTTTCTCACCTTCAGCACTATTCAGAACACTTTCCCAATTTTTTGGTGTTCTTTGTCAATTTTATGTAAAATATTCATTTTGTATATTTCTTCTCCTGTTTTATAAACATTTATTTGGCAACAATTGTCAGTATTTTGGGTGTTTTCTGTTAATTTCAGTCTAAAAAAAAAGTACATTTCTTTTTCCAGTTATTAAAATTCATTCAACAACACTTGTCAATTTTGTGAGCATTTTGTGTCAATTTCAGTTAAAAATATGAAATTTATTTGACAACATTTGTAGGTGTTTTCTGTTAAAATATCAGTTAAAATATTCATTTTCTGTATGTACATTTCTTTGTTGTCTTGAAATGAATGTTTAATATTTGACAACACTTTTCCGTTTTTTTTTTTATACCATTCCATTTTGAAAAGCAAACAGCATCTTCCTCTTAAAGCACAGAATAGATTGAATTTCACAGGTTTAACTGTCTACATTCAGAAAACCCACATTCTATATAAATTTTGCTACATGAATAAAACATAGAAAGACCTAACTTATTTCACATTTTGAAATCAAAATACAACAGAACTGAAAACACAAACCAAGTAATGTATTCTGACATTGATAAAGCCATTTCTCTTTCTTTCTTTTTTTTATTTCAGGAGTCAAGATTAATTCTCAGATTTAGTTTGTAAATTTTCAAATAAAAGCAAAATTTTGAATAACAACAAAATTTTGCATGGTTGTGAAACTTAAGTGTTTGTGAAGATGTTTTGGCAAAAAATTAGGTTTATGGTAGTCACGCAAGATTTCCATATTTTTGAAAAAGTGATAAAAGTTCACAGAAATATTATATCTAATATTAGTAATTAAATATTAAAAAGAGCATGAATTTTATCTAATGAAATGTCCAAAATAATATGAATGATATTGTCAAATTATGTTTAATATTAAAATTCATTTTCCAACAAAGTCTCCAAAGGTTTATTTATCAGCTAAGAAGTCACAAAGATGATAAAATAGATTTTTGATAAGTGAAATATTATTTCAAAATTTCAAATTAAAAAAATGGAAGACAATTTATTATATGAGAATCATGAAATTGAAACAATTTCCATTTTAATTCTTATAATTTCATGTTTCATTTTCTCTTCTTTTCTGTTTTAAATTTAACATAACTGGTGTATATTTCAAATTCTTAAATATCACAACAATTAATGTCACTGAAATGTCATCAACCATAGACCAAAATGATTAGTAAACAAAGAAGCAAAGAGATGTAAATTCACATATCTGTTAGGTATATAAGGCCTAATAAAAATAGTTGTTTGGTTCCAGTTACCCGACCCCCATCTAGTTATTCATGCTGACCCTAAACTTATCTTTATGTATTTGAGAAAATAAATAATAAAATCACGAAAATCATGAAGTCTTGTAAGAAATTGTGGATGTGGAAACTGACATCAACTTAAAAAGACAATATAAAACTGTTCTTCCAATCTGTAATGGCTGTACATCTGATGAGAAGAAACCAATAACACAGAGACCATATGGAAAACAACGGAAAACATAACTACCTGAACTAGACACTCACAAATGAAAAAAATAATTTTTTGAATAAAATAAAAAATCTACCTACCCCACCTATTCTAAAATTGAATGTAATCAGAACTACACAATTTTTTTTTTTACACCTAATCACTGATTATTATTATTATTAAAATCATTGACAAGTATTTTTAACAGGGTCATCATAAACATACTAGTATTTAACTCTCCTATTCTGTGCAGAAAACAACAGCTACAACGTGGTAGTTAAAAAAAGATCTTCAAAGTGAACCGTTCATATTAAAATTTCACCATACGGGAAACGAGTAATATTACGAATAAGTAGCTATGACCTTCATACAACATTTTCTATTTAGTTTTAGTTAAGATCTTATTAAGTATTTACTTCAGGCAAATAACTTAAAGAAAACCATTAATCACCATGTATGTTTCCAAGGACTTTAATAAACTGTTAACATTGAGACTTTGGCTCTGGGGGTCAAGAGTTCATTTGTCTAACACGGTGAAGGGTAATGACCTCTTGTTTCAAAGATACAAATTATCCAGTGTTTGTGTAGTAGTTATGTTCATGGTGTGTTGTAATTGCAGTATTATATTTAACGATGCGGTACACAGTTGAAGAGTAATGACAGTGAAAAAATCCCTCTAATTTTTTTGGTTATTTTGTACAAGAATTGATATTTTCAAGATTTTGATATTGAGAGGCATGAATTCCATCAATTTTTTTGTTTTTTTTGTACAAGTTTGTGCATGACTATCGATATTTTCAAGATTTTATTATTGATATTCATAATCCACTAAATTTGTGCTATTTGGTACAAGAATCGGTATTTCAAACTGACATGTCAAATTTTACCAAATTTGTGTTATTTTTGTACAATATACTGATATTTTCAAGATCTTTGGCAATTAAGGCATTTTAACTGTCAGGTGAATCAGACGATGAGAATTTTGATGAATGAAGACTAAGATTTGTCAAAGTCTAAAAATAGTGTTACAGTAATATTGTTGGATTTAACATGTGGGCAACCAATGTTCCAAATCCCTATTATTCTGTGTCTTGAAGAATATAGCTTGTAACCACCATATTTGGTTATTTTATTTCCTTATTTGGTATTGTTCCTGCAAGCTTTTACAACCATATTTGGTGGTTGATACTCCTTATTTGGAATCCTATAACAAACTCTATCAACACCATTTGGTGAATGATCCCCTTATTTGGCATTTCTGCATCAAATTTTCATGACAATACTTAATGATTTATGTTAGTTTTGTTTGCAACAAACTTTGAACACCAGATTTGACCCATGAGTTTCCTTATTTAGAATTGCAACAGTAAAAGTGACTACCATATTTGGCCTATTAATTTCCTTATTAGAATAGTCACAGTAAACTTTGACTACCAATTTTTATTTGGTGAATCAATTGCCAAATTTGGGATTGGTACAGTAAACTTTAGCTTCCATATTTGGTGTGTCAATTCCATATTTGGGATTGGTACAGCCAACTTTTGCTACCATATTTGGTGTGTCAATTCCATATTTGGGATTGGTACAGCCAACTTTTGCTACCATATTTGGTGAATCAATTTCTATATATGGCAATGCTATTAAACAGAAATCCTCAAGACAGTTATTGAGTATGGCAGACTTTTTAGACAATATTAGGTTCTTATATAGAACTCTTTGAAGATTAATTTTCAATGAATTTGATCTCCATTGAACATTTTGTGGTGCTTACTGAAATGCCAAATTGTCTTCTTTCAGAAGAAATAAAAATACAAAGCAAACAACTGTAAGTCTTCAACATGTTGCTTGTATCTTGGCGGCAAATATTTCTATTGATTTAATCCAATCGTCTAGACTTTCCTATTCAGCTGATATGCTTGAAGTCTACTTAAGTTGCTGAGTTTACCTTGCTTCAATTTCATGGAAGGTTTTTCAAAGCACTTTATTACGCAATATAAAAGCAGTGCCCATACCGCATAGACGATGAATTTAAGACAAAGTATGAGAAATTGGTTCAAGCATGAAACATTTTACTGTAATAAGAATCTCTTTCCCTCTGGACATTAAGACAAGATGCACATCTGGTACTTTTCAAGAGCAAACTCAAGACGTATCTATTCAAGGACGCATTCAGTATAAGATTGACCATTTCAACAGATTTGAACAGAACAATATGTTTCGGAGTCTGGTGTAATGGGAGTTCTGTTAATTGATTGGTTGATTGATCAAGCCAGCTATGAGTATCAGTAAATCTGAAACCGTGATGAAGTTAGTCAACGAAAACTTAAAGTTTATCTGTCGCCAAGCCTGTCTATTTTGTCTCGTATACTGATTAACGCATCCTTTGATGTGGTGTACATAGCAGTAAAATGTTATATGATAAAGTCGATGGAATCTATCTATATCAAACTCTGATGTGCAGAGTTTTTATGATAGGAAATGTAATATGGACACGGTTCCTTGAATAGTCCCTGATCGAAAAAAAAAGTCGCGACAAGTAATAATCAAAAAAGTATGATTAATGGTGTCTTGTAGCCACGGAAAGTCATCATCACTAAATGCATTCACACAGTTTTTAATTTCATTGCGGTAACCGAGTGCGTATAAAAGAGTGAAATTAAAAAACCTGTGGCTAATTTTCACTTTCTCAGCAAAACCAACTAACCAAAACAAGTATTCAGTGCATACCATCATATTTCAACTTCCGTGACTTCCCAAAAAACTAATATTTCTTACTCGCTACCCAACTCATTTAGTTCGCTTTCAGCCCGACTGCTTTTCCGACATCAATTATAAATGAACGGCATCTGCTCTCCAGCACACTTGGTGAAATTTATCATTGTCAGTTTTCTGACCCTCAAATTCACCATCAACATTTGTTCAAATCGGTGTTATGAATACTGCGTGATTTTATTGTTAATTTATATGTTATATCCACCGGGTCATTCCCACAAACTGATGTGTGTTTCTCCGATTATTCATTTTATCTTGACAAGCGAAAGCATAAAGTTTTAGAACAAAATAAATAAATAATTTATACCTGTCCTAGAGAACATTCTGATGAAACTTTTTCATCTCAATCATGCTACAGAATATTTCCCATTTATCTCACTTTTTCATCTCTTATTTTTTGCCTTCGTTGGTTATTATGTTTTTCCCTATTTTTCCTTTTATAAGTTTTACTTTGTATGTCCCAATTTCACTTTCAATAAACTGTATTTTAATAAATATTTAGTCACTAATTACTGACTAATTTTTCATTTTCATTTACTTTATTTCGTAATTTTTTTTATTAGTTAAATATTGATTTCGAAACAAAACTGTACTTTTATATTTAGAACTTCTTCAAAAATTGTATCGTTTGATTTTGTGTGCAGCATTTTTTTTAGAAAAAAGGTGAAAACGAAAGTCTTACAAAAATACTAAACATCAAAGAAAAGTGATATTTAACACCAGTAAAATGATTCTCAAAATAATTTAAAATTGAAAGTATTACAAAATCAAATAAAATATCAGATTTTTCATATTTCATAAATTCTGATGTACAAATGTAAAACTAAGTTTTAACCAAAATAACTGTAAAGTCAAATTATTGACGTTACTTTTATCAGTTCTTCTGAAACTATCGGTAAAGACAAATTGTACAAATTGTTGTTTCAGACAAAGTGTTTAAATCATTCAAATTACTTTTATTGAATATTGTAAGATTTAATACAAGAAAGTAGTTCAAAACAAATGTAAAATTAATATTGATGTTCCAAATAAGTCTTAAAAACATTGAAATTACTTTAAATTCATGTTATTAAAAGTACATGAAGTTCAAAACAAAATGTGTGGTTGTGAAGTTACAGTTGGATGTAGAAATTTTTAGATAATACAGTTTCTAAAAATTATGAAATCACAGACATTTCAAACAAAAATTATTTTTACATTATATATTGTTAGAAGAATTGAACAGTTTTCTGCTACATTTTTAGATCGATTTGAGTTGAAATCACTCGCATTTCAAGCAAAAATTCCTTGCATTGATTAAATGTTAGAAAAATTGAACAATTTTCTGTTAAATTTATGGGTTGATTTTTCATCGACAGAGATGCACATAATTTTGACCTGGTTATTCATCTGTTTGTTATTCCCAGAAGTTTCCATCGTTAGTTTTATTCCCTTGGATATTCAGGAATATATTCCGTCTTAAAATGAATGCCAAAATCCTGTTCGGAAATCAGAAAATTCCATCTTGGTTGAACTTAAGCATCACAAATTTTTATGCAGTGAGTGGAACAAGGTGATGAGACCTGCATCGTTGATGCCAAGTAATGATCAATGTCCCATGAGGCTTTGCTCTGATGATTTGATTGATAGAGACAGGGCAGACATAAATATTAGAATTTTAAAATTTTATAACACTTTCATTATGCAAACTTTACATGATTTATCCGTGTAAAATTCACCTAAATTCATCTTACGGTTTAACCCAAGAGCATATTAATGAACGTTTGCTCCTGTCGTACATATGTAGCGTGTTTAGTTGAAGTACGTAGTAAAACTGATGTATGTCGTCACCAAGTTTTTTTTCTCAAAACTGAATTCTTCCAAGTGAACGATCATCTATCATAGCGATGTCACAGATTGTAATTTTCTGAAATTCATGTGGTAATTTAGATCTGACCTCTAGTGCACTTTTACATATTTCAAAACACCCAGTTGGATTATATCTTTCATTTCAGCAATAAAATTAGATTGGCAAGAGTAATAAAATGGATAGTCAGGACTGTTTGCTCTGAAATTGAGAAAAAATACAAGCATTTTCATTCAAAAAATGTAAAAATTATTTGTTGTAATACCTAGTTGTACAGTACAATTGGATGAGAAAAGATTCCTTGCTCTAAAATAAATTGACAAGTGAAAAAACATTTCAAGCATTTTCATTCAAAAATCTGAAATGTAGTTGCTACTGACCTTGCATCTTTTAAAAATATTTTGTACTATTTTTTTGTTTCATACATTTTGTTTGTTTCATAAAGTTGAATTAAAAAGAATGTTTACTCTGAAATTGATTGAAAAATGAAAACATAAAACAATAAGCATTTTCATTCAAAATCTAGGAAGAATTTGCTATCTTCAAATTTTGTAAACATACCTTGTTGTATGGTAACATTTTGGGGTTTTTTTCATAAATTTGGAGTAGAAAAGTTAATAAAAAGTAAATTGCTTGATGATTTGATGTAAAATCAGTCAAAAATTACTGGAAATAAAAAAAAACACTATATTTTTGTGGGAAAATACTAAACCCTTCCTTTCAAATTTTCTCAATCTTATCTGTACATGGCTGCCTACTAATACTATGGATAAGTATTGACGAAGAGTAAAAGTAAAAATTGAAAAAGAAAAAAGAAAAAAGTTTGAAATATTAAAATGAATTAGTGTTTCGGGGAACCTTGTAAAAGAGTGACGAAAGTCGGAAGAACTTGTATAAAATTCCTATCTGTTAGTATAGTCTTGGTTTGGCATTCTTTTAAAAACATAGTGAACTCAGGTAGATTTTACTAACCAGAATACCCCTTTTATTTAAGAAAACACAGTAACTATTCATAATAGCTAACTGTTTAATTAATCTATTAATAGTGCCATACAGTTTTATTTTGAGGTGTAAAAGAGAGTGATCCTGGTTCTAATTGGTCTAAGAATAATAACATAAGCATGAACGCTACTTTTGTAAAAATTGTATCGACAATTACATTAAATCTTGAAATTTTCATAATACCCCGATGTGCAATATCTTTCACTTCTGCCATAAAATTAGATTGGGAAACATGATAAAACAGGAATTCTGAATCAGTCAGTCCAAAATGAATTCGGAAATTATAGAAAAAAAAAGAATATATATAGCATAATTATGTCATACAGAAATTATGGGACAAAATTGGCCACAAATTTTAGACAATGGTGAAACAACTTTACAAATTGAGATTTTTGAGTTTTGTGACACGTACGATTTATACTAAAAACAAAAATGTTTGGTACACTTTTCATAAGTAATTGAAAAAATGATAAAATAGGTGCCGAAATGTAAGCAATAACTTTGTAAACTGTCCATAAATCTCAAATGGCCATTTGACAGTGACTGTCGTTTATGATGGTATTGGTAACATCAAAATGACTGACAAAATCTTGTAAGATTTCTAGTTAAAATTTGAACTTACATAGTCCAACATTTTTAGAAGCAAAATTCAAACTTTCTAATAGTCAGTGTTGTTAGGGATGTGCTATGACAACCCACTGTAATACATCTCTGACAATGCGGATGAGATGACAGCAAAAAAAAATTGAATCGTCTTCAAAATATTGACTCTTTGAGAAAAAATTTTCATTTGTAAATATGAACTCAGAGTCTATGAATATTTGTTACATTTTTAAAATTTTGTTGAAGTAAAGAGTAGAAATACTGTTGACAATTGGCAGATTTGATATAGCAATACAGCTGTGAAAATCCATCAAATTATTTTGCAACAACTGTCATGGAGGTTTTAGATAAAGTTCAGCATCACCTTCAGTGACTATTTTAGTTTTAATTGTAATCCAAACAACCCCCTCCCCACCCACGCACCCACACATATATATATAGCCGATCCACTGATAGCCATATCCTGGGAAAACATTGTGTTGCATGTTATATGTTACATTGTTATGTATGTTTGATCAGTACTTTATTAAAAAACATTTGCCTCACCACTAAATATTGCAGTTCATTACAAGGTAAGATAGATCATGTTTGCTAACCCATCATTCACGGGAAAAAAAACTACTGAAACATTCAACGCACTGTCTGTGTGTGACTTCACACCTGAATACAAACGCCGGCTGGCCGTTCTCCGACGAAACAAACTCACAATCAATTCAGTCATAAGATAGAGATATTCAAAACATGTACAGACTGAAGTGATATCGCGGGAACCTCAACTGATTCAAAGGCATGAATTATGAGTTTTTTATTACACACAGTCGTTGGGCATGCATCATAAAGCGTTACGCTGTCATAAAAATGGGTACAAAATCCATACATAAAACATAGCAATCGTCCAAAGACATCTCATGTTGCCAATAATATTATAAAATATTGACATGAGGATTGCAAAATATGAAATCATATTAGTATGAAGTGATAAATCTTAGAGAGATCAGAGGAATCGTTTTTTTTTTTTGTTTTTTTTTGCTAACCCATGGTGATATTTTGTAACGTTCAAATCAAATTGATAGGATTGGTTTAATGTGTCTTTTTTGCTTTCAGCTCTTCTTTTCACAAGGCCATCTATTAAATGACAAGTCAATGCAAATTCAGTGGTTAAAATTAATAACTTCTTTATGTATATTAAAGAGTATCTTTATACAAAAGTATATCCTCTGTATTAAAGTATAGCATAGATTAGGTAATGGATGGATTGTTGTAGTCTGGTCCAAGTCTCTGCTCTTAGCAACAATCACACTGGAAATGTAAATATAGAATACCAAATATGAATATTTTGGGGTCAAAATTTGTAATGTGTGGTGTAAGAACAGAAGCCGTGTTCTCGTCAAAGTGGTACAGAAAAAGGAGAAGAAATTTAAAAAAAAAAAAAAAAAATTTATTTGCACTTAATTGTGTTGGAAAACAGTGGCAATGTTGTTATTCTGATCACAGAGACATAGTCCAATGATAAAATAAGATATGAAAAACAAAGAAGAAGAAAATGAAATTGATTGGGTTGAAAAGCTG
This sequence comes from Glandiceps talaboti, assembly GCF_964340395.1. NCBI lineage: Eukaryota > Metazoa > Hemichordata > Enteropneusta > Spengelidae > Glandiceps > Glandiceps talaboti. The sequence goes on from NC_135554.1 coordinate 22,588,602, forward strand.
CGACAATATTATCAAATGTTCCAATGACAGGGACCATAGTCTAACTGTAAGTAAAGTTAACAAAAATAAAAAAAAAGAAAAAGAATTTTTTTATATGAATTGCTGGTGGCAATTGGTTGAAGGACTGCAACAGTGTTGTCAGTTCATTGTCTGGTCTTGGGGCCAAGATATCGATAGAAGTGTCAATGTATTTAGTAATTCATCGTATGCGAAGAGATTAGCAACTGTGACTGAGTATGTAGACATTTAATTGTCTTTATAAATAATATATTAATATTAATAAATCTGTATATATATAGATAGTGGTAGGTCAAAATATTATGGAAGCTAAATTTATACCTTAGTTGTAACCCAAACGCGAGGAAATATGGCAAAACAGAACAACGTTGTTTTGCATACGAGTACAGGTCAAAGTTCTCTTGTTGATTGTGATGAAGTGGTCACAAACTGCAATGCATGGCGTAATCACTGAAAATCTATGTTGCATCTTTTCTTGAAGATTTCGCTAAACCTCAAATGCAAAGTGGCAAAGCCTGGCAGGCAGTTCATTGGTTAAACATGTCATGTGATTTTATGTCGCCGGTAGAGTTGCTCAGTGTATCCAATGTAATCTGGGCTTAATATAACCAACAATGTTGACAACAACAAAAATTATAATCTTAGTATCCTCTTTGTCATAACACTGAAAAAAGTAGAAGATGACATTTTGTACTTTCAGTATTATTCCTACAATGAGTACTTTTTATATTTCATTTCCTACGTCCTTGAAATAATATTTCAAATTGTTATCTCACCCACATTTTGCTGCAAAGTAGCTACTATGCACTTTTATACCGAGCATAATATGTAGGAAACCTAATACTAATTAGGTTACTGCCAATAGAATCAAAATGTAATCCTAGTAGAGTTTCTAATTGAGTAAAAGTTCAATGCCTTTACAACATGCTAGAAGACCCAAATAAATCTATTTGCACTGTATCCAAAATAAAACAATGTTTAACCCCCTCAAAATTAAGATGCATGAAATTTTTAAACAGTTGAATATTTGTTTATTAATGTGGCTCAAGTTCATTGTTATCTGAGCTGAAAATTTGACTTTTGAAGAAAAAATGTACTTATTTGAAAAGCATGAAATTTGAGAGAGAGGAAAAAGCAATAATTTTTCAATGAGAAACGATTACTTTTATTGATGTGGCGCCAGTACACTACACTTTGTTATCAAAAACTGATGCATACAGACTATGTTTACTCACAGTCAACAGAAAGTGAGCAAAGACCAAAACGTGATGAAATTTATCGCTATACAAAGCACAATTGCAGTGAAATTTCAGTTTAGTGTAGTGTTGTACATCATGACCAATAGCTGCAGCCTCTAGCTTGAAATAAGGAAATGAGAACAGATAGAATTACTTCTATTTTGACAAATTTGAGCTGTACGTCAGGTGATAGCCTGTGTGCCTAACTATCTCTGGAAATTAGATGGTCGTTTTTGATCGGGGAATAATGAAACTGGATCTGCTGTCATTTTAGGGCAGCTGAATCAGCTCTAAGCTAATGCATTATGCAAGACACTGCAGTTGACAATCCTACCATCACTACACCCAGTGCATCTCCGATTCATTCACAGCTTGGCTGCTATGCCAGTGCGTTTTACCCCGGAGTATTGATTTTACATACAATAACCATTTCTCTTACACTGCAGGCATCTTCACTCAAAGAATCATTTAATTTTATATTGAGTTTTAACGGTGACAACACAGCTTGCCGAGTTGTCCTTCATCACCCCCGGCAACAGTTTAAAAGAATTCCAACAAAAAAAGCAGCTCCAACCTGAAATGCCTCTATCAGTAGGTGTACGTGTTATTCACAAGAAAACGTTCAATTTTGTTGATTCATTTTCCAATCGAAGGTAAGGAAAGCAAAGTGGTGTCATATTTGGATGCCTGCAGTGAAGATTTAGTCAGTGAATTAAAACTAAAAAGCCATGCTGAACAAAATGAACCAATAACAGTTCTCTGGGGGCAGGTTCCATGTCTCAGAATAGCAAGACAAATCTAGAACCCTGCGCCAGGTTTCCTTTTTTCCCTCAGATTACAGACAAATTCCTTTCATTTCATCTATTGCTGAATCTACTTTCATCTCATGATTATGGCCAATTTTACTAACAGCAAAAACTGTATCCTTGCTATTCTAATTTCAAAATATTACTCAACATATTTCTTGCTTAAACACTTTTTTAGTTTTGTGTTTGTGATATATTCGTCATAAAATTTTCAAATTAAGACTTCTATTTATACTCGGAGTTCACAATTTCTTATTTTGCAAGCTTCAAGGCAGCACGAGTCAACTGGGTTCATTTTTGAGCTGATAAGCTCTTGGATAATGCGTGCCTTTTTTTCTCCCTGCAGCTCATCGTGGAGAAGATGCTAGAGTTTTAAATTAGAGACAGACTGTAGTAGACAGCTCACGTCACTTATGGACTTTTGGATTTGCCTGCTAATACTGGTTGTAGCCATGCAGAAGAAAAGAGATTTAACTGCTGATTTCAAGCTGCCTACTGTAAAGTGACATTTGCCTGTCTTTGAGAGAATATCTGCTTTCATGCAAGTGTGATTTGTGACGCATACAGAATTGGATGAAATTGTAAGACATGTGATATAAATACATCCATAAGTAACTGCTCAGTGTTTAGTCTATATCTTTGTTCGCAAAATTATCTCAACTCAGAATGTACATGCATGTTCTCCTATAGTCAATAGTTTCAACGACCTTAGATCATAATATTCTGATTTGTTAGATTTTGAAGGGTGGTGTTAATGTCAAGAAGGCAATAAGACCACCACTTTTATCAAAATATTTTATCCCGGCCATCCAGATGTCATGTCTGTATTGTAATCAAGGTCAGACAGCTCATTTCACATCCACAAAATGTCGGAATGATAAAATTCTCCATGGAGCACAAAACTATGAATTTTGCATCCACAGTTGACATGACTATGTTATTCGCACATCAAGGTGTAGGCTGAATGTCACCCGGAGGTATCATTTGAATGTTGGTCTTGTTCCTTCGATTTCGTGTGACGCTTTAACTGGTCAACTCTATACATACTTGAGATTTGATTGTCCTTTTGTTGCAAGGCAGACTCTATTATTGTTCCATAGAGACAAACACTTGAACAACAGAGCACCTGAAAGATGTGGGTTTCCATGGCAACCACTGAGACTGCATCACCTTGGTACAAAACGGTGCTAAATGTCTGTCAAACTTTCCTGCCTTAGTCTCATTGTCACTGCCTGCTGTATTTCTAGCTTCATTTCCCTTGTCTGCCATACAACACACTCAAATCACCTTCATCTTAATTTTCATCCAGACCGTCACACATGATCAGGACATACACATTTCTGAATATACTCCTGCCGTTGAAAGGTGAAAGGTCGGAGTCTAAACAGGAGAAGGTGGCAATTATCCAATTGCACTGAGACATTGAGACTGTAGGTGTAGTTGAAAGGAAATTTATTGCTCTGTTACCATCAAAAACAGGAAGTCATTAGAAATATGTCACCTCAGTCTTAGCTTAATAAAGACAAGTTTCACAGTGTGTTTTTAGATCATAATGTGTGCCTTGCTCACCTCCCAATGCCAAATGAACTGAAAGGCTGATGTGTGCACGTGAATTTGACACCTGTCAATACCTGCCAGAAAAATGCCCACTTGAAATATTTACAGACGTTGTGAATGCGTCATCGCCATGGTAATATGAAGGATGGCACGGAAATTGTATCTTTTTTGCTGTCCTTTAGAATTAGTAATAGAGCACACGCATTGCTGGATTTGTTTTTCTATCTATCATCTTTACTTTCTTTATTTCTGCACAGTGAATGTCAAGAGTTTGAGCTGAAAAAGACAAAAACAGAACATTTTGATGCAGCTTTACTTTGGTTTCATAACCATAAAATATCAAGTTGCCGATTATAGTGCATCTCTCATCAAGTAGAAACCTTCGACCAAATGTTGAAATGTATTGAAATATTGAAGTCATAATTTTTTCAAAATGTTACTAAATTTGTAAAAATATATTGCAAATTAACATGCCTTTCTCCCTCCATTCTAGTTTCAAATGAACCATTTCTTAAACTATTTACTCAAATTTGAAATACAGACAAAATCAAAGTTCTTTTTGCTGTTTATTTCATTCATAGTAGTAAAAAATGATGTTCAAAATTTGAATATATTGAAAATTTAAATTTATTTTGCTATCCGTACTTTGTTCAAAGAAAATGGGAAAAGTGGAACAAAAAAGCTACTCAATGAACGAGGAACCTTAACACAAGTTGAGTTGATAAGAAAAAGGTTATGAAAATAATGGTAAAAATTTTCACCTGGGTAATTGCACACATTTAAAAAAATTTTAATGTCAAAATTTGAGCATTTTATTGTTTAATATGAACATAGTAACTGTTGTGTACAATTTGTGATGACATGTATTACCGATATCGATAAGTACAATGACCAAGGAAAGCACAATAGTTAGCAATTGTTATAGGACTAACTTCTCGGTACCAGCAATAGGTTTTTACCACATGCTAGAGGCTCAAAATAGAACGAGCAGGTCGACTTATTCTCATGTATGCCTGTGATAATGCATGTGAAGCACATGGAGCCGAAGTTATGGTGTTGAGCAAGAAATTGAACATTCTTTGTTTTAATGATGCATGTAGGCAGTAATATTCTATTTCAGGAAATGAGAATTGTTGAGACACAAAGGATTAATACAGAAAAAATATACAATATTGACCAGATTTGTATACTGTTTCATCTCCTACCTTGTAGATCTCATCAGTTTATATTTTTAACTCATTTTGAATCTTGTTCAATTTTCTGCTTTTTTTGATGTAATATTTCAAATACATACATATCTTTTCAGCCCTTGATAAAGGCTATCTGTGTACACTTATTATTACAAATATCAGAAATTTTTTACACTACCAAAATAAAGAGAGTATAGAGTTTTATTTATGTTTTGATGTCTCACGCAACATTTTTTTTGTTACAAATTTTTTAATACACAAACAAAATGAAGATACCAATGGCATCCACACATTTTATCACACTGTGAAGTTTTATGTTTGAATCTTCCTTGCGTCATCTGATAGTGATGTTGATTTGTTTTCACAGTGTGATAAAACGTACAATTTTATATGAATAGGCGCCGGCAGTGAGTTTTGTTTGTGTAATCCGTAACAAAAAACATTGCATGAGACATAAAAAACAGTGTACCGTCTAATTGAAATGCTATACTCTCTTAATTTTGGTAGTAAATGCTGGATTTATACAATCTTGATTTGTATCTCTCTCTCTCTCTCTCTCTCTCTCTCTCTCTCTCTCTCTCTCTCTCTCTCTCTCTCTCTCTCTCTCTCTCTCTCTCTCTCTCTCTCTCTCTCTCTCCAATTTGAACTCCACCTTACATAGTCATCAAGCCTTTGCATAAAATGTGAAATGTGCCTGCAAACTACACTTGGACATTTATTTTATTTACAAACCAATATTGACATTACAAATCCACAATAAAAAGTTACAGTAGAACAAAATATGTACAATCTTGTTACAGGAAAAGAAAAAAGCATATTGAAAAATGATTGAGACACAGCTAGATATTTTTGCTCCAAAAACGATGACCTTTTCAATCTGATGCAAGCAACACTGCTCGTCAGACTCTCATTAGTATGATTTTAATACATCATGTTTTCATAAAAAAAACTGTCAAAAGTTTCTGTCTGCGCATGAAAGGAGAAATAGAACAGTCTTCTTGTGAGCTCTACTTATGGAAATGACAAGGGGTAAATATGTGATTTGTATGCATGTGTCATGTTGAATTCTATAGAGAGAGTTGCTCCTGTATGTCATGATGTATGGAGTGAGTGACATGTGAGTCCCTTGGTTGCGTTCTAAGCACTAGAGTAATTTTTTTACAGTCATTGTGTGGAGTTTTTGTTGAAAGTATGCTCCAATGATATAGTGTTATCAGTTAGTCCAAGTAGGCTGGGCTGATAAGCAAACAATCTATCTTTCGTCAGACTCGAAATAGGACAATAGCGTCTTCCACCTGATCATACACAAACTCCGTGACGTGTCTCACCGGGGGATCGTAATCTGACTGATTGCAATGCGTTTGTATTTGACAGCAAAATTAACTGACTGTCACTGTTTCCTTTCATTTTGTTCACTTCTATACATCTATGTATCAACTCTCACTATGATCTTAATACATACTGTCAACGCCACACAGTTTAGGTTTTCCATCTTTCATTATTTTCACTTTATATTGTGTGTTTTTTGCTCTTGTTTGTTGTTAATTTAGAAGAACTAACTTGGCTACTAGGGGATATTAGAACATTATTCATCCAAGTACGTAAGAGATTATGTCGTATCTACTCAATCATTCTCCCCATGCAGCACTTTTGTTGTCACCTTATTTCCCTTCCAAGCTGCTGTCGTCAGCAAAACTGATCACCTGTTCACATTTTCATATTTTAAAAAAAAAAATTATTTTTTGGAGATATTTATGTAAATTTTGCACCAAATCACCAGATTCAGGATTACTAATTTCAAATCTGTTGAAATTTGATTTGAAAATTGCAGATATTGTACAAATTCTGACAAAAATGACTCAGAAATTGAAGACGAAAACTGTTAATGTATGAATGTATTGTAATGTAATAAAATTATTACCCTGAGTATGGTGATAACATTTTCGATCTCTAACATTGTGTCCACTTGAAAGACATCAATGTAGTCAGAATGCTATTCAACAATTTCCAACAAAAAAATGGATGAAGTCAAAAGACCACAGTATCACTATCGCTGGCAACCCTTTTATCCTATGAATGGCACTTCCTTTTATGATGTTCCACGTAACTCTGTCAAATCGATGTAACTTATCACCCGCTATTTGACTTGCTTGCATTATCACCGATCAAGCACCCCATGAATATTTACGATATTCTTATCAGTACACCCAAGCCCTAGAAGCCATTTGCTTTATCTGGCATGAATTATTGTTGTCTTTGCACAGATAACGGTTATTAACATCTTTCTGAGTATATATAGGGATTGAACTTTTTAATGAAGTCATTGGCGTTGCGTGACAGTAGTGTGTACTCTAGAGAGCCTCAAAAACACATTACAATTGTTGGAGTGCAAAAATATTGTCGTATCTCTATCATATAAAATTGTGGTATTAAAGTTCAAAATTAAATGGCTTTTAGAAATTGACTTTTTCTCTCAAGGGGGAACATACTCCCTATCTTTTTTCCAGTAGAATGTATTGTGTTTGGTTTCCATGACAACCAGCATAAATGTATTTTGAGCTGATGACAAATCGTGTGTATGTAAGTGCATGTATGTACATATATGTATGTATGTATGTGTGTGTGTGTGTGTGTGTGTGTGTGTGTGTGTGTGTGTATGTGCGAGCATGCGTGCTTGTGTATGTATGTATGTATGTATGTATGTATGTATTGTATGTATGTATGTCTGTCTGTCCGATACATACATATATGTATGAAGGTTTGTTTGTATGTGTGATATTTGTTCTGGTAATCTTTGAAGTGTCACAGAGTTTCATTATAACTGTAGATCTGGTATTTGACAGCACCAATTTGGTTGTCGAGGTACGTATGGCCTGGCAGTATGTACATGCAGCACTGTAATGACAACAATTCCTTGCTTAGTAGTTTAAATTGTGAAAAGGTCTTCATGTTCAACTCGTTTCAGTTGGCAGCCATTATACACTTCTTCATGAATTGTGCACTTATAGGTTTGAATTGCACCACAATCAAGTACAGCGGTGTTAATAATGTCTTGGGTCGAAGGTAGCATTGAGAGTAAAAGTAATCAACTTTAAACAAGTGCAGTGACCTTTTACATGGTACCAATTGGAAAATCACAAATGTTCATGCAAATAAGGTCAATTATATGAATTGCTACAACCCTATCCCTCCTTCCTCCTCCCCTCCACTGTGTATTGCAAACAGAAAATGTCAAACGAAACCATAGAATTGTCTTGCAATTAACAAGTTGTGGCTTAAGCACATCTAATTTCAAATTTATTAAATATTAAAAAGTTTATTAAAATTTATCAAAATAGAAAATTGCATTCAGTATATTAAATTTTCAATTAAAATATAATTATAAACATGATAGCAAGCAACGGAGTATTTTTTTTTTTGAATATTAAGCTAAACTGAGGTTTGATGACCCAATCACAAGCATTATGGTGAAACTGAGATGTGAGTCATGCTTCCTATGATTGGTTGGTTGAACAAAATTTGAATACCTTATTTGAATATTCATATAAATTTTAGCCAATGAAATAAGCTCTTGCTATTTATCATTCTTACATTTAAGGTACTGTTATTTTTTCAAAAGCAAGATATTAGAAATCTTTTTGTCTTTTTTAGTGGTAATTTTATTTAAGCTATTTGCGTTTTTGAACTAAAAAAAACTGCAAAGGGAAGAGTGAACTAAATACATAACAAATTTGACAATAATATGAAAAAAATTGTAATCTGTTTTGTCCTTTATGATAAGATCTGTCCTAGACTAGCACTTGTCCCCTGAGGGCATCTTTAGATATTTTTCTTCTTGCTGCAATACATACATTTCAATAACACAGCTTATGCATTTTATTACAGTATACATCTTTATTTCCTCATGTTCATGAGTTGTTTTGTTTGTTGAACAAGTAGTTCATCCCTCAGCCTGTTTACTCCCCTCATAGCCTGTTTACTGCACTGATGTACTTTACTCCGATAGCTCTTGCATCTACCATGACCAGTCATGCAGCGCCACCAGGCTACTCCTCTCAAATAACCATCTCACAAAAATTGAATACAAGACACAAAATTTTCGAAATTTGTCTCATCTAATACTCAGCTGCATCTAACCACAATCAAGCCATCAATATAAAGATTTTCCATCGTGTAAAAATGATTAAATGTATGCAACAAATTTATCTCAACCAAACAAACCAGAGAATCCAATCGACTTTATATTTTAGAACAACTGTAGATTTATCCATCAATATGCAAATTTTTTCAATCCGGTAAAAATGATGAGAATATTTAAATTTATCTTCTTCTTTTTTTAAAAAAAGAAGAAGAGGAATTCCATCACCTTTACATCCTAGAACAACTGTACACCCATCTATCAATATAACCATTTTCCATCTAGTGAAAATGATGAGAATATTTCCAGAATGCCATGGTTGGCGTCGCATCTGATTATTTGCAATTCCTATGGAGTTTATTGGCGATTACTAGGAGACAACCTTAGTTGACATAAAAAGCTTGTAAATATGGGTAAAAGTAATAACGTGACAGTCATCACTGTATTGTATCTGTTCCATCAATATATCTCTACTATAACATATTACCTGTGTTGCTATGGAAATGATTTGTTTTGTACCAGGACCACCGTTTGATGTATCAATGCCTGGGGACTTTTTGTCCAAATATTGAAATTAGCACGTAGACACAGCTTTGTGTGTGACCGAGTCTTAGAAAGCCTTAGATAGTCCAAATAATGGGCTCTGTTGGTTTTGATCTCAAGGACAGGTCGGGTTCTTTTGTTGTACTGTATTCTGGGTCTGTAGGGATTAAACCTACACTAGCCGCATCTGGGACATATTTTTTCATCAACTATTAACCAAACTTTAAGATACATTCACTAGAAATTAGTCAATTACTTATAATTATAAAAACAGACATTGTATCTATTCATTAGTGGTCAATATTATCTGTAGGTGTCAGGTGTAGTCTCAAGTTGAAATTTTGAACAAAAGCTTGGTTTTGAAGTCGCTATGTTAAAACTGCATTAGTTGTAACTGGACGATTTTTTTTTGATCAGACAAGCACAATATATTCACTGAAAATGTTTGAAATAGCATGACATGTACATGTTAAGCAGTGGTTGTTGATATTATTCATAAGTAGTACAGAAACCGGTTGAAAAATCATGATCACTCACCGTTGAGGGTGCTTATTTTTGGGTGTGGACCCAAAAATCAATTTGATTTGATTTGTTGTGTATACTACTACTACTACTACTACTACTACTACTACTACTACTACTACTACTACTACTACTACTACTACTACTACTACTACCACCACCACCACCACCACCACCACCACCACCACCACCACCACCACCACCACTACTACGACTACTACTACTACTACTACTACTACTACTACTACTACTACTACTACTACTACTACCACCACCACCACCACCACCACCACCACCACCACCACCACCACCACCACCACCACCACTACTACTACTACTACTACTACCACCACCACCACCACCACCACCACCACCACCACCACTACTACTACTACTAGTACTACTAGTACTACCACTACAACTACTACTACCACCACCACTACTACCACCACCACCACCACCACTACTACTACTGCTACTACTACTACTACCACGACTACTTAATCTCCCAAACTCATATTTCAAATAGAGACCATGCTACATTATAAAAGACTTTTTTTCATCCGATTGAGTTCAATATGAAGAGGTTAATACAGTCATAATTACAAGGTATTGTCCGGTGGATAGGTCACCAGGGCATTCCATGGATTATTGTATGGGGAGACTCCATGTAGAGGCCTCTAAACCCACAGTCTTGTCAGCCCACATATAAAGATCAAAAATACTCTTTCTCACACCAAAGCCTAATTGTGACATGGCAGATATGGTTGCAATTACTTACAATCATCAAGAAAATAGATATAATCACCCTATCAATAGTATCACAGAGAACTCAGATAACCAACCTATCAAAACAAAGATTTGAAGTGAAAAGTATACCCTTTTTCAAACCTGAAGTAATAAAAAATGGAACCCCTTTCAAGTGGAGTCCCTCCCTATATATATTGCCAGCTATGGCAATGGGGGTGGGGTAGGGGATGAGGGTGGGGGAGTGGTGGTCTAAAGCTGTGATGGGCTGGGGGTAGGGGATTGGGGTGGGAAGTGGTGGTCTGAAGTTTAAAGGCTGTGATGACGTCTATTATGGCCAAAGTATAGAAGATAAACTCTCATCGTTAGTCACCATGATTCAGAAGACATCAGTGTTATATTTTCACTAACAAATGATGGTGATAGAATCTTTCACTCATCTCATCAAGAACTCTAGATTAATTTTTTGAAAGAAAGACAAAGTGTACGTGACTCAGCAATAACAAAACTGAGTTTTCAATTTCCACTTTTAATGTTATCAATAAAAAACAAAAACTATTAATTATTTAGTGTATCCTCTCAAAACTTTCTAAAGGGTTTCTTTTTTTGCTGATGCTCCAGGTGTTGGTGAGTCAACGAGAATAAAACAGATTTTTCAATTTCCAGTTTCACTGTTTATCATTGAAAAAATCGATTTTTTATTCTATTCTTCCAAAGTTTGTGAGATGTTTCTCTTTTGATTTTCACAGTGATGTTTTTACAGGACTGGATGATATTCAAATTGGTAGCTGCTATATTAATATGACAGTGACAAGAGATTCTGAAAACACCTACAAATTGAAAGGCCATCCACCCCTACATGTACATGTTTGCTCAACTTTTTGTACACTTTAAGGGACGATCATGCAATGTCGTACAAGCTAAATAAAGAACATTGTTCGTTTAGGACAAAAACCCAACCACCTAAAAGAACGTTCACGTGTGGCATCGACATGTTTGTTTTATGATGAAAATTATAGCGGTCAAATCGCTATGATCGATGCAATGTAAAAACATTGTAAGCACATTAAAATATTAGCGGAAACCATGTACTTTATATCACGTTAGATTATACCGTATTGTAATCAACTTATTGACTTCTGAGTAGTTACCCTGTTATCATTGAAGGTGTGAAAGTTTTTGAAATTTGGTTACAAGTTTGAAAATGAAGTTCAGCAATTGCATTTATGCGCCAGACGGTACCCCCTACCCCCTAAAGAAACAAAGATTGTTAAGCATGTGTGAAATTAGCATTTTGAAATACCCAAATAGAGAAATTAGCAGTTTAAAATAACCAAATAGCGAAATTAGCAGTTTGAAATAACCAAATAGCGAAATTAGCAGTTTGAAATAACCAAATAGCGAAATTAGCAGTTTGAAATAACCGAATAGTGAAATTAGCCGTTTGAAATAACCGAATAGTGAAATTAGCAGTTTGAAATAACCAAACGTCATTGAAAAGCTACTTACAGACGGTGAACTCTTTCACTACCGCTTGAAATCAAAGGACTAGACAACCTTTAAGTTCATTGTGATATTGGGTTTCACCTTTTTCAGACATAATGAGGTTTAAATGAAGACGATAAATACACTCACTTACACATGGACTTTTATTTGGTGCCCAGGAAATTATGGGTTGAAAGATTTTACTCTCAAAATAAGGAGCTTTATAAAAGTGGAAAATACCGACCAAAGTTGTGAGAAGCCGACGTCATGCGGTGAAATGAAATGAACTATGTTTTCACCACCAAATCTTTGTTCATCAAAGTTCGAATAAAAAAAATTGTAATGTTGACACATTTTTTGCTAATTTTTTAAACAAAATGTATGTTATGGAAAGTGTTTTTTTTTATATCTTTATTATTTATTTTGTTATTTTTTTTTCTTGGGGGGGGGGGGGGGGGTTTACAATTGACTGACATTTCCGTCATTATTGCATTCTCTAAGGAAACCTTACATGGTTAGATATAATAAACAGAAAAAGGCTGCGAAACTGAATATTGAAATAAGATGTATATTTGTATTTTTTTTTTATCTTAAAAGTTATATTCAATGTTATCAAAAGTGAAATTTTAAAGTGTCAGCTACAAGTCCTAATCTTGTATGGTTGTTATGACTACAAGACTTGACATCAATGAGAATGAAAAATTGTACACTTTATACATGTGTCCATGGCAAAGACCTACACTGAACAATGAACGAGGAACAAGTTTCAACTCATTTTCTTGGCAATTCCACAATAATGTATGCACATGTAATGACGCTTCAAACCCAGGAAATTTACTAAAATGTCAATAGTTTTAAGAATATTGAATAAACACAAAACAGTTTTAATTTTCATACCTTAAAATCATAACAATCATGAGTGCGAGTGTGGCATACTTGGGGTATTTGCCCGAGTGTGTGTGCAGTGTTCTCTGCGCCCGTACTTTCTTGAGCATAGCGAGTGAAAGTGCAGCAGAAAACACTGAGTGTAAGCACGAGTGCAAATACCCCTGAGTACCTACACTGGAACCCATGTGACATGGGGTTCTGTTATTATTACATATATTTATCTAAAACGGCAAATTTCCATTTAAAAAAAGTATAAAAATCATACATCTGACATTCACGAAAGTTTGTTTGTAGTGAACAGTCTCATACACATTTGCATATCAGTATGCAATAATGTTTTCAGTAATGAAAAATACCACTCGTATACGTGCACACCAGTGCAAGTAATATTTGGTACATATGTAAATAATGTACTTTTACCATGTTGAAATAATATCCCAGACTTAATACATGAAATAAATGTACTACCCTGGTAAGTGTCAGAACGTCTGATGCCGTGTTTAACTATAATTTGGCATCGTTACATATATTGAAGGTAGTATGTAAAGACTCTTTGTTGTGATGTGTGTCGGGTTACATGTACTTTAAAAGTGTATATCATATTAACACCCTGGAGTGAATGTAAACACTCATTTTTAACACCCGGGAGTGATATTTTTAATGTCTACATTTGAATTATAAGTATGAATGCCAGAATTCGTCTCATTTCTAAGATACTATGATTTTCAGTTCATTATCCTATAAATGAATAAAGTGCTTTTAATACAAATATCATTTAATTTGGAAATTTAGGTCTTTTCAGCAATCATACAGGTTGAGTGATATTACCTTGTCAGATGGTAGTGTTTGACTAGAACCATTGCCATGGAAACACTGGCCCGTTTTGTATTTATTACAGTATATTTTAATGAGATAGTAGAACCATGGTAACAAAGGAGGGGAGGGGGGGGGGGAATGAAAAGAGGGTCAGGTCCCGGGTCTGGTATGTCTGGTCTGGTATAGTTTTACAAAGCTTAGCTAGCCTTTACAAACTTGTAGCTATGATATGAGCGGAAATGTTCATTCATACAGTAGTGTTATCCTTAAAGGCCCATGTTTTAATCCCAAGTTCTTGCATTAGTCCTCTCATATCATTGGATCGAACCACAAGGATTTGATAGTAAATGTCATCATCTTTTGTTCTGGACCAACTTTTTCTAAGCTCTGCCAGACAACTGTTTTCCATAACTAGATTTTAATCTAATTTGACAAAATTTGACCTTTTAAATAAGAAACACTTCAGTTCAGTAATTAGCATATTATTGCAATTTCATAATCATGATATATACTTTAATTACCAATTTGTACAAAATTGCTTCATTTTTCAAACAAAAAAAATGAGAAATGTATTGAAAATTTTTATTGAAGTTTTTATTGAATGCAAAATGTAAAACACTAGTAAGATTAATTACAAACACAAAAATTATAAAGAATACAGAAAAAATAGAACAGGACAGGGGAGGGGGCCAGGTGGGGGTGGGGGTGAGGGCCTGGTAATTTACAAAACTTGAATTAAAAAATGAATTCTGAAGATTAGAAAATACTTACAAACAATACAATAAAGATTATAATATTCAGGGAAATGTCTTTTGAGTAATTCATCCTTCAGTCTTGCATTATTGAAGAGTAAATATACTCAACAACCAAATTAACCTTTCATTGAAGAAAACCTTCTGTTTGACTGGGTTTCTCAAGAACATCAATTTCAGCATAAATTAATTAATAATAATATTGACTTTGAACATTGAATGTGATTATAATATCTGTTGACCTCATAAAATAAGATAATTATATTTATTGATGGAGATGTAGAAATATTCTCTAAGGCAATTAAAAAAAAATGAAGACCTTGAACTTGTATTAGGAGTCAGGTCATTCTTATCATTTTGCCTTGAGGCTGATTTGATGAATATTTTACTTTCTGATATTTATGACCCTAAAAATAATCGTAATATTTTTGAAAAACATGTATCGGGAATCATCATGATATTCTGTGATACCGTTATATCATTGTCATGGTTGCTGTATTAATATGTAAATTCTGTAATGTGTGACCCCTGACCCACAAAAAAAACCCCACAATATTTTGGAACATGTGCATTTGGAATTATCATTTATACAGTTTTTATTCTATTGGCAACTTATCATAGATTTTGTGCTAGTTTGATGTATGAATATCTTAAATTCTGTAATTTGTGACCCTTACCCCCCCCCCCCCCACCAATAAATAAAAATAAATTTAAAAAAAAAAAAAAAAAATTTAAAAATCCAAAAATATTTGGAAAAAGGTATTTGGAATTCTCATTCATATATTTTGGATTCTGTTTGCAATTTATCGTACATTATTTATATTTAATTTTGTGATCCAAAAAATTATTCTTAATATTTGAAAAAATGTATACATGTATTTTCCTAATTTCGAAATTTTTGACAAATAGATATTGCACTTCCTATTTTGAGGGACCTCATCATCAAATTATTTCTGTAGCGATGTTGGATGTACTATTACAAAATTACACTTTCAACAAAATTGAACTTTGACAATATTCTGATATTTCATGACCTTGGTAAATCAGAGCATGCTTTTTACATACAGAGGTCACTTGAGGACAAGTAAATTGAGGACTAGACGACTGTCTGCCCATGTTTATCCGCTAAATACGCCTGTCAATGTGACGCCATCACGGCGAGTTTGTGTCAAGTCCAAGCCTGGCTGAATGATTAGAACCAAAATAAAGATTAATTCCAGTACTTACAGGCAAGACAGGCCCACCTGACACCCAACACACTCTCTATATAGAAAATCACCTCCCACACAAAACCAACTGTGCCACTCTTTGTTCATTTCCAAAAATAGAAAAATTACAGACCGAGTTTCATTCCTAAGTTTTAATAGCACTATGCCCTCTATTCATAAAATGAAACAAATTCTTTGTCAAAATGATCAAAATATGTTTTCTTGTCAGTCACCACAAGAAACAACACCAAATTTTGGTCGGTCACACCAAATTGATGTGCATCCAATTAACTGAGAGGGTACACTCTTTAAAAATTGTGAAAAGTTGAATTTTGAAGAAAAAAATTGTATGCAGATACAATATGTCTAGGGCCTTCTTGTTACTTTTGAGTTTACAAATACAAATAAACAGGATGTCATGTTCTGAAATCCACACAGAATCATATATACATAGAAATTAAAAAATAAATGAATAGATATACATAATTTAATAACTTTCAAATTTTCTCATCTTAATATCGTCCATTACATTTTTATTCCATTAACTTAACAACCACGTAAAGTTGTAATTCAATCTACATCCAATAAAATCACAAAATACAAAAAAAAAACCTATACATGACCCGGACCTTTCAAATGTACGGTGATATTGTGCTTAAATCTTATAGAAAAAAAATTAGATATGGATTTTTGATCAGCAGAATTCTAAATGTTATTGTCTAAATTACTGATAAAAATATTGATAATCTGTTTCTCACTTCCCCTTATGATTAAATAGAAAAAAGAGCCACCACCCACAAAAAGTATGATATGCAGAATTTCAAATATTGCCACTGACATTGTTCATAGAAGTAATGATATTGCACCCTATCTGTTTTTTTATCTTTTCCGGGGGAAAACAAAGAACTGCGTGGGTGTCCCAGTTTTAAACTTTGAAATTCTGTAATTTATTGCTGGTAACTGTATTATATGATACTCTGTCATTGTAATAGCCTGCATATAATGGAATAATGAATTTTGCAGGAGATTCGCCGGGCCGACCAATTTCGTTCACAACATAATGGAGAGTCCATTTCAGTCTATAGGCTATATTGATGACAAAAACACCTCCAACTTCGATAAAATAATGACTTTTACTGTTTTAAGGTTTGAAGATCACATTGTACATTTGAACTCAACTTCAGTATTGGATAAAGTTAGACAACATTCACGTGAAACTCTTAACGTAGTCACACGCGGAGAAGCACTTCTGGGACTCTGTAAACATCTGACTTCAAGCCAACTGTTTGAGACACTTGATAGTTGCTAATGCTGCTCATTTTGACACTACAATTAACTCAATATTATGTAAATACAATTTCAAATTACACTCAATTATTGCTGGTTTTAAGTATCCTTTATTATCAAGTATTGAAACCATAGTGTTTGATAGAGTGCTTGTTTTAATACACATGTCACTTTTATACATACTGCACTCTGTTTCCATACATGTGTTTATATAGTGTCCCTGGATTTCAGTGACTTAGCGAGCTCAGAGACCAGTAACACATTTTGTAGCTGTTGGTTAGAAACAAGGAAGGCAGAATCTAGGGGCCAGTTGATACCACTTTTTTGCTTCAAAATGAAGTAGCTGGAAGTAGTGACTTTCATTTTATGAATCGGATGTCAGAAATGACAAGATGGCCTGCTACCCATGTTACTTTGTTCTCCATTAAACACCTGTTCGTGTTTTCTCCTCAAACTCTCTTCCATTTGTGTTTCCAGAATGTGCAACAATTTAGCTGATGACAGTTTAAACCACTTTCATAAAAATTATGCATTTAAGTCTTATTTTGGACACATTTTTTTTTCTAAAATGTTTACAAATAGTTGTTGTCTTTAGGTCAACAAAATATTGCTAAAAATCAATTTTTGCAATCTTTTCCCCAGAAAAAAATTGTGGGAAATTTGTGCACTTACACATAGCGGAGAACTAGCTGACCTGTTTATTTGTGATGTAGACTTTGATATCCACTGAACAAATTTACGATATTTTTTAAAAAAAATCTGTTTTCCTATAATTCATGTTTGGGGGTTCATTTTTATTTCAATCATAGACATAATGTAAATCTTGCAATCATTAGATAAGAATGGAAAAAACATGGAGTCTCACTCGCTATGAAATATGTTTCATTAATATTGTTTTTATGGAAAAAAAAGTTTAAAACAAGAATTTTTGGCGGGAAAGTGACACAATTTTATTGATTCATGCAAGAGTGTTAAGTCTGGAGGTATGTCAAAAAGCCAAAATTATTCAAAAATATTTGGTGGGAAAATGATTAATATTAAGAGAGGTCAACTTATCGAGCAATAATGATATTTGACTCAAAAAAATGACCTATCATTCAGTTCAGTTGTACAGCTTTGCTTAGTCAGAAATCAAAATAGAGTATTATTTAAACAGTCAAATTTTACAAGTTCACTTGCACATGTGTTAATAATTACTCAGCTGCTAAAACAAAACATGATCTGAAAATATTAAGATTCATTATAATTCATGTGCATTTCAGTGAATATTCCAACATGTACTTTCGATAGAAACCTTTCAAATTTAATTGTTCAAGTTCAGCTGTATTTTAGTAGATATTTCACACAATAATAGATCTCTAGAAATTAATTTAGAAGTTCTTCAGTGGACTGAAATCAGATCTCTACTCCAAATCAAGTTCATCTGTAGATCATTATAGATATTCCATTGCAAAATACAGAATTCATGAAATTTTGGAGTTCGTCACTGGAGTGAATCAGAACTATACTCAAACACAAAAATAGAGCTCTATAAATTCAATTTTTTTTCAAGTTCATCCGTACTTGATATTTGATTACAAAAATAGAATACTAGAAATCCAATTTTGTAGCTTTGTTTTTATTTCAGTGCATAGACAGACGCCAAATTAATTGTTTTGTACTCCACTTTACTTACATTATCAATCTATTCCCGTCGTGTCAATAAGTTCAAACCATGATTCTGTTCAGGTCACGATCTTTTCGCACTTTTCCCTGACCCCAATTTCTACCTCTATGCATTAAAGTAGGCAGGGAGTCTAACAGGAGTGGCAGCTATCTCATTATTTAATAGACTCGCATAGAATATAACAATACTGTATAAGTACATCAAAGAGAACTCCCTGTCGCCGTTCTAAAACTAGTTTGTCGATGATTTGGCAGAAAAGAAACAAATCAATAGAAGATGGCCATTTGGTGTACTTAGAACAAAAAAACTAGCATAAGTGAACAAATTGTAATTAGTAGAAACAATAAGTATACAGGAAAAAGAATGCAAATCAGGGAATGATTATTTTGCTGTTAATTGCAAATCAATAAACACTTTATGAAAAAATAATTTTAAATGGAACACAACCATCTGGGTTACTAAAAACAAAAAACTAGTAAACTGAATGAATTTTTATTAGTAACTGAAAAATTAAGTTTACAGTTTTATTACATATTTAAAAAACATTAAAAATCAGGAAATATCTATTATGCTAAATAAATTAATAGCAAGGTATAAATGAACATTTTTGGAAAATTAATTTGAAAATTGGACATACTCGTTTGGCGTTCTAAGAAGAAAGAACTTGTGAACTGAACAAAAAGTAATTAATAGAAACATAAAGTATGTACTAAATAAAAATATTGAAATTGACAATATTAATTTTGCTAAATAGATCAATTAATAACAAGCGTTTTATGAAAAAGTAATTGAAAATGAAACATTCATTTTAAATAGTGTACTAGAAATAAAAAAAAGTAGCAAACTGAACAAATTAGTTGAAACAATAGGTAGATATCTGAAAACAATAGCAAATCAGGGAATATTCTTTATGTTAATTTCAAATCAATAGTTTATGAAAATATAACTTGAAATAGCCTGTAGCTTTTTGGCATAAGGAGAGCAAGGAACTAATAGACTTAATGTCTAAGCTGAAACCATCATTATACACATGAAAACAACAGAAATTAGGAATATTTAATTTTGCAGACTATAAGTCAAAAGATTTAATATGACAAAATTAGATTGAATCAGAATAACAACAAATACATGCTCAGGCATAAAAATTGCTCATTTCAAATTGTCACAATGTGAAGCAAATTACAGAAAATAAATGATTCTTATTAGCATAAAAACAAAAGCAATCAAGTCACAGTTAAGTTTGTGATTGCAAATTAACAGTAATCGAAAAACAGGAAATTAACATTTCAATAAAAAAAGAAAGAAAGATAATTTGTAATTTATATCGTCGTGTAAATTTGAGTGAATTGCATAAAAACAAAAGAAACACAGCTAAAAAATGTGGACTTTATTTTGACTTTAAATTTTTTAAAATTACTTTGACCCCCAAGATAAGATACTCGTCAGTTACAATACTTCCGAGAGAGTTTGATGAGGTGTATAAGAAGTAAATGAAGACAATTGTAAGATAAATAGACAAGCACATTATACAGACTGTACTGTTATAGACCTGATTTCTTTCCGGAATAAGATTTTTTTTTTTTAAAGTGACGCCACAGATGAGGCAAAGGCATAAAGGTGTATATGGAAATAGAAGTAAATTGTTACCATTTTACTTTTTTGCATGCAAAAACAATGTTTAGGGTTGGGGGCTTAAACTAAGGTAGGTAGGGTTATTGGAAACTCATTATTTTTTTTTAATTTGGCCTTATGTAGTGTAAATACAAGTGATGATACAATAAAAACAAAAGACCTCACAGGATGTATAATTTACACTGTAAACTAATTAACCAAAACTAATGAATAATTGAATAAAAACAAAAGAAATAATTGTACGACTTTTAAGATAAATATGCATAAGAATGTAAACAGAAAGGGGTCAAAATGATTTTAAAATCGAAGCCAATATGTATGCAGACATCCTGTTAAGAAGTAAAAAAAAGCAATTTAACAACGTTAATTCGTGTTTCTGGAATTCTGATCATATACTAGTATGTCCTTCGTCTATTTCACAATTTGGATAGATTTAGTATTGCGTCCATTTCATACCATGGATTCAATTTCCCGACTTACATTACCAATTCCCTTCTAAATCACCGGAAACTGGTAAACAAGGCATAGATAGATTGATTTTCGTTCTGATGTGTATAGTAGTGATTATCAATGTTTTGAGCATCATCAACATTTTGTATCACCAGAGCTGAGTGCCATCACTGATTTTAATATCAGGGCTTTAGCATCGATTGTTTTGATCGCATGACCAAGTGTTGTGAACATTTTCAATCTAAAGTTCATCAGCATGTCAAAAGTAAGGGATAATAAGCTGTTATCATCGTTTCAATATTCAGACCGAAATCAATATTTGCATATTTTGGCTGAGTGCCACTATAATTTTGAAATATTTAAAGATAAAATTCATAAAAATTTGCCATTTTGCTCTAAGGTTGAGTTTCATTTCATTATTGAAGAATCGAGATGAGCATCAATGTTTTTTTTATACTTATTGTAATCAGATGTTTGAAATTAGGCTATGAGATTCGCCATTTTGGTGCCAAGTGTCCTAAGTATTTTGATATTGGGAATGAATATCTTCAGCATTTTAATATCAGGGCCTAGATTCATTTCAATATTGGGACTGAGCCTTGTCAGCATTTTGAAATAGGGTATGACAATTCACCAGTTTGGTATTATGGCCAAGTTTCTTAACATATTGAAATTGGGAATGACTTTAATTCTAATATTGGGCCTGAATCTTGTCAGTATTTCAATACTGGACCTGTACCTTATCAGCATTTGATAGTTATTAGGGCCAACTGTTGTCAGTATTGTGGTACTGGAGCTCATCAGTTTTTCAATATTTAGGCCAGGTTTTATTTCAATATTAGGGCCAAGCATCGACAGTCATTATTGTGACTGAGTTTCATTCCAATAGTCATCGAACATCGTCAGTATTTTGATATTTAGGCTGAGTTTCATGTCAATATTTGGCCTGGCACATCGTCAGTATTTCGATATTTAGGCTGAGTTTCATGTCAACATTAGGCCTGGCACATCGTCAGTAGGCTGAGATTTATTTCGGTAGTGGGGCAAATTCAAGCGTCATCAGCATTTGATATTCATGATATTAGGACAGAGACTGTTGTTGATCTCATAACACCTTGCTTGATTTAATTGTCAACTACAAAGCCACGACAGCAAGGTGTCTTTGTAACATTATAGGAAGTTGAATAGAATCCCTAAACAATTACAGACACCGATTAGATTGGATTTAAGAAGAGTATAAAAGACACCCCCCCCCCCCCATGGCAATTAATTCTACATAACTGATCATACAGAAACCATGACGATGAAGTTCCAATAAGTAAGTCATTGATGATGACTTTATTATGAATACTGTAATGTGATGTGATGTGATGTGATGTGACAGTATAACTCTGCTGAAAGTGTGAATTTGAAAAACAATGAACCAGTAAAATTCATAGAAGTTTACTGAGGTACAAAATGAGCCAAAGATTCAAAGTATTTTGAATTGAAACCACAGACATATGTTATATTGTTAAATTGCTTTAATCTTAAACTTTGAATCATACATCTTTATTATTATTTGCATATACTTTCCAACTATTTTATTATTTGATGTTTGCATTTCACAAAAAAAAAATGTTATTTCTCAGAAAACTGCAGAGTCGAAATAATCCAGCTCAAATAGAATCCAATATTAAATAAAGTCCTTTGTAAATTGTTTTGCTGAAAAAGAAAAAGAAAAACAAACTTTGTTATAATATAGACTTGATGGTTATAAATGAGATTAAATGAACAGAATCTAGAATTTTGCACTGTTAGTTGGTGGTATATTTACTCTACATATTGTCTCTATTGAATCCATGTAATTGTCACTGGAACTACTTTTTGTATATTTCTTCTAATGTTTGACTTTTGTTTGTAGGTGATGGAACTTACATGCAATTTATTTAAAATAAAGTTTAAAATTAGTCACAAAATTATAGACAAAAATGTTTGTTTTTAATTACCTTTTTTTAATCACAAGCTTGACATCAGTTCAATGAGTAGGAGCGTTACCATGACCCTAGTCTGAAACAAAGTTGAAAAGAGTAAAAAAAAAAGTTATAGAAAACAAATATTTATGTATTTCTATAAAGCGACTTACATGTCACAATTATAACATGAATTCAATAAACAGAATTGTTACTAACTATAGTTTTCGTCTAAAATAAATATGAAAGGAATAAAAAATTTATGAAAAGCAAGAATATTTGTTGAACAATTTTTTTTTATATTTATTTATTAATCTTTCATATACAGACACCATTTCAGTGCATTAGCACTGTTCTCCCAAAGGAAACTGTAGCAAGATTACGTACACAGAAAAAAAGGGGGGGAAAAGGGGACAAACCAGGACAAAAAGTTACCGATGCACAGTGTACTTTAAAAGATATCCACCCACATTACCAGACTACATTCTAATTTGGGTGTGAAAAAAAGACTAAACAAAGATAACCAAAATATGATACTTTCCAACAGCAAGATCCTAGCTTTGATGGTGACAAGTTGATTAAAAGAAAAGGCAAAGCTACAAAATGTCGTACATAATAACATTAAAAAAACAACTATTATTTTTAGGTGGCAGAAGTTAATTACATTACGACAAAAAAAACTCCACAAAACAGGAATTATAATGACATTTTGATTAAATGGTTATATTTGAAGGTGACAAAAGTTGATGAACACAAAATGACAATGCAAACAAAATCATAATGACAATTTTGAAAAGGTTAAATGGTCCTGATGAAATTAACTTTTTTTTGAAAGATTAATGGTAATGAACACAGCCCCATGCTGGTACATTTCAAAACTACATTGTTCGTCGTCTATTGCGTGGAAATTTACATACACTTTGTGCAATGTCAGTTGGTTTTTCTTTTGTCTCTAACAATACAAGTGGCAGTACTTTTCATCAGTTCACAATAAAAAAAAAATCAATGCCTTGTGTCAACAAAGAGATAAATATGGATATTGCAAGCATTAAAATCACTGTAGGAAGAGGGAGTAAATTGATCGGGAATTAAGTACCATGGTCGTAACTCATGTAGTAGCAATGTTTAGTGAAATGGATTACATCTAAACTGGTTTTTAGTCCCATATTAGACTTAAATCCACATTTCTTTTGTTATTTTCATTTAGGTTCATGACTGTCTGGCGCCAGCCAGTTTTGACGATGCTATTACTTCCAAACAATAAATCACATAACATGTCTCACAAGACTTAACTACGTAATTTATAACTGTTAAGAAATAAACTATTGTCATCTGCACGTGTGGTTTACAGTTTTTTCCTATGGATTGCGTAGTGAACGGCATTCATGCAATATATCTTAATGACAGCTATAAATCTATAAATCATGGTAAAGATTTAATCTTAATGAACATCCTGTAAAGAGTCTCTTTCCTGTTGTCAATGTTTTCTATCTTGTCCTTGTCCATCTTCTTTCACGGTGACTAATTTAGGATCTATATCTCTTTTCCATCTAAAAAACTCAAAAATTAAAATCTGTCCATTTCTCTTCCGTAATCGAAGAAATAAATTCCAGGCTTTTCACTCCGACAAACTATGACACTTTCAAATCTAATCTCTTTCCCATCTGAAAACTAAAAAAAAATTGAATGTCCGGTCCTTTTCCATGAACTAAGAAACTAAAAGCCAAAAAGAAATGTTGAATTTATTGCTCTCTTTGACAAACTAAAAATCTATCCATCTGTTTCTCTTCCCCCAAACTACTAAGCAACATAAATCCATCTTATTTTCATTGACAAACTAAAAAATAAAACCATTTCTTTCCCATCCAAAAAGTTGAAATTTAAGTGCATGTCTTCCTCTTCAATAAACTAAAAAACTTGAAAGCCAACTCTCTTTTCGAAACAAAAAAATCAGGTTTTTTTTCTCACCTTGTCAAACTATTACAGTAAAATCCTATGACTTTCCAATCTACAAACATAAAAACTAGAATTTATCTCCCAACAAACTAAAACAACTTTAAATCTCTCTCTCTCTCTCTCTCTCTCTCTCTCTCTCTCTCTCTCTCTCTCTCTCTCTCTCTCTCTCTCTCTCTCTCTCTCTCTCTCTCTCTCTCTCTCTCTCTCTCTCTCTCTCTCTCTCTCTCTCTCATCTCTCTTGTATTTTTTTCTCGCCCCTCGTCAAATCGTTAATTTTTTTCTATCTCTTTTTCATCTACAAACAAAATACTTTATCTCTCAACAAACTTGAATACATCCCTCTCTTAACCAAAAAAATCTTTAAGATATAGCTTTCTGACAAACTGTAACTACTATCTATTTCTGTGCCATCTACCAAAAAGTTGACTTCACTGATTGTTTGACAAACTACAAAATTTACTGCATCTCTTTCCTGCCAAAAATTGAAAATCTTAAATCCATTGTTGTCTCTTTGATGATCAGGGTCTGAGCCTTCATTTATGAAGTTTACCATTAAAGGAAGAAGAAGAAGACCAAAAAAATCTATTCTCTTTTCTCTCTTCAAAAACTTAAAATCTAAGTCGCTCCCATTTATACAAAAAAAAAGAATTAATCTCTTTTTGTACTAAAAAATAAAATCCATCTCATTCCTATACAAAAAACCTGCAATTTCATCTCTCTTTGATGACCCCTTCCCCCCCAAAAAACCCCCATAAATTTCTGTTCCCCATCCGCAAACAAGAAAATTAGAGAATCTTGAAAATTGTATATTCTATCAACGAAAGAGAGGTGAAACAGAAAGATGAACAATGTGTGTGTGTGTGTGTGTGTGTGTGTGTGTGTGTGTGTGTGTGTGTGAGAGAGAGAGAGAGAGAGAGAGAGAGAGAGAGAGAGAGAGAGAGAGAGAGAGAGAGAATATTCATTCAGGGAGCCTCAGAGAAAGACAGACAGCTGTAGTTGTAAGATCTTTGGATGAACTGTTCTCTTTTGTATTTAATGTTACATACATCGTACATACATATTAGTCATTAATTCCCACAGCTGAAGTAAGGTGTGTGTTTGGGTCAACAGTTTACATGTCTTGCTGCCCTCACTGGAGTATTGAAGAGCAATAAAGTAAACAAACAAATCAAGTGTCGAAATTGACAAATACTGATTCATAATGTACAAACACATAATTGTCTGACTCAGCATATAGTCCATGGTCACTTAATTCATTGAGTTGACACGCTATAAAATAACATCGAAGGCAAAATTTCATCCACTTTCAGAATTACTCATTTCAAGGGTGAGAAAACGATATTTGCTGACTCAACAACTTCACATCGGAATATGATGATGCAGGTTGTATTGTTAGTCACACATTTTCTTCTGGGAGTATTTCTTCTTCTCCACTCAACGTGTTCTGACTCATTCATTTATTACACCTGAATCCGTCCGACAAGTTGTAATTTCCAACTCCAATTCTGCGAGATGATTCACAATGACCTCATAGTTGCTGGGGGGCTGGATTGATGGACTGTTGTGATATACAGCTTACAAACCTTCTCGTACCACTAAAAACAAATAATGGGGTCGCAGACACCAATATCGTGATCAAAGTACACTTTTGTTATGAGCTTAACGCTGGCTTTTTTTTTAGATCAAACATTAGAATTAAGCTATTCATGCGTACTTAGATCTATGGTTACGATTATGATGCTCTGAGGGGTGGTTGAACTGAGCGGATTCATAATTGGTTGTTGTGTGGTACATACACTTGCTTAGAAGCCAATCAGATCAAAGAATTGCCTCAAGGCAAGTAATCTACCCTTTGCCCAAAAAAATGGAAAATTAAAGTAATTTTTTTTAAAATGACAAATGATAACAGCCCATTGTTGTACACCTCTGACAAATAATGCTGACGAGATTTCAGTGAAGATTTGAGATTCGGTTTCCAGAAATCTTTTGACTCTGTGAGTAGAAAATTGAGATACAAAATGATAGTTCTTTCACAAAGTGCATTGATCGATGCATTACCTGCCCAAAAAGTGGAAAATTGAAGTAAAATTAATGGACTATTTTTTGGAGAATGGCAAAAAATTATTATTTTCTTTTGAGAACTATATGTTCGATTTACCTTGTTCATTTTCTTCTTGGTTTTTATCTGTTCAGCATATTGACGATCTCACCACATCACATCAATAGGTGAACCTAATATAAAGAAAGAAAAAAGTGATAAACAATTAAAGAAAACAGAATATTTCTTGCGAGTTCAGGTTGTAATGCCACCACAATTTCTATTTTAAATACTTCTTTCAAAATTCAAACATCATGTATTGTACAAAATTGAAAATTTTTGGGTTTTTTTGTGGAAAATCATCCCAACATGAGAATGAATCACATTAATAAGTAACATATCTTTTTTATTGGATTTGGAAGCGATAAAACAGCTAGGTTATTAAAGTTCCCGTCTTTTTTTTTAATTTTGTAAAATTTTATTGAGTTTTGAATTTGTTTTCCATTTAATAAATTGTAAATGTATTCACAGACAGACATTCTAATAAATGTAAAGGTGAGAAGATGGATGCATAAATAGATTTAATGATGAAAAATTAAAGTGTATTCTATTTTGAGCGGCAAAAGTTAATTTGTGTCGTACAAAAAATGCCCATTTTGTTGCGATGGAATTCTGATGGGAAAATGATTGGATATGATTACATAGTGATATTGACCGATGTACCTTTTTTAGAGTAATTTTTTGTGTGTAATATTTGTTGTATTTATCCAGCTCTTCATGAGGTGGACATGAGAGCTCCTCAAATCTCTGCTGTCTAAATATTGCTGGTTAGACCACTTTACTCCTACTTGGTTTCCTTTGTGTTTCACAAAATGACATTAAACCACACGGCATAGACGTTTGAAATGTCAATTAGGCTCTCATTATTCATCTGAAATCATATCATTTTCGAGCTACGTTCTCTTCCTCTTTGCAATTGTTGACAGTTTATTAGATTGGGTTGATTTGTCAGTGAGACCCGTGTATAACCATCTAAAAGCATTCATGGCACCAGAATGCTCAATTGCATTTTCGTTTTGTCGCTTTTAAAGTGAGGCGGTCTTTGTTCTCTTTTATTTGAATTGTCATTTTACACTCGAGTTGTCTGAAACTCAAGGAATTAACATCATATGTCTTAAGCATCTGTATCAATATTTCTTCCATTTATCTCTACTGTAATGAATACTATTGTACTTTCATCATCTCTGCAGCTCAACTTCTTAATACTGTAGACTGGCATTTTTAGATGTCTGAGTACCAGACAAGAGAAATGCATGAAATTGCAAAATTTTATACTGTAGGTATTTTCAGAGTTCTGTTGCTTTAAGATGTCCGAATTCCAGACTTGAACAAATGGTATATGAATTTATTCAAAATATATACCACAGATATTTGTAGAGTTGGGTTGTTTTTAGAAGTCTGAGTTCCAGACATGAACAAATATGAATTTATGAAAAATATATACCATAGATATTTCTAGAGTTGGGTTGTATTTAGATGTCCGAGTTCCAGACATGAAAAAATATATGAATTTATTCAAAATATATACTACAGATAGCTTTATTAGTGCAAAAATAGGCAGTATTGTTCGCTCAAGTTTCCATTGATAAATTTTCAGTTCTGGAATTTTAGTATTATAGAGAAGATTTCCATACTTTGTACAATAATTTT
Source organism: Glandiceps talaboti (assembly GCF_964340395.1). Classification (NCBI taxonomy): domain Eukaryota; kingdom Metazoa; phylum Hemichordata; class Enteropneusta; family Spengelidae; genus Glandiceps; species Glandiceps talaboti. The sequence goes on from NC_135554.1 coordinate 22,617,201, forward strand.
GGTAGGTAACCATGGTAACAGAGGAGCCATCTGGTAAAACTGGCATAGATTTCTATAATTTTGGTGGAGAAGGGTTTAAACAGAAGGGCAATCTGATAAAACTTACCTAGATGTCATATTTTGCACCATAGGGTCACCCCCAAATGTGAACTCGGATAGACTTTTACAATTTACTACCTTATAAAAAAGCCAGTCTGACACCCTGTATTTAGGGTGTAACTACATAGAGTTAAAGAAACCAGGGTAATTTAAGTTTTTAAAAATAAAACCACTGAAATAATGATCAAGCTGTCTTCAATATTTAGTACACATTCCAAATGTAATCATGATTCTTTCTCAATTCAATAAATGTTTTACAAAATTGATACTTTCTTAATAGTGCTTTGTTCTTCACAAAGTACCCAACATATTTCATCAAAATGGGGTCCTTATAAAATACATATCTCGCTGTCAACTCCTATAAAACTACAAAATCACGGTGATTACCTTTCCAAAATAACTTTCTGTTTCTCCTGAGGGGAATTTGACTAAAATTTCCATGGAAATAAAAGATTATTATTAACGATATGATTGAAGGTCACATCTAAGTCAGATTAACCAATTATCATTAAATGGAATAAAAAATTTAAGTTTTCTGTTTTATTGAGCGTCGATTTTTGGTCGTCCATAATTTAATATGTGTGGACAGCTTTTACAATGCATTAATCTAAGGAGAAAAAAACTGAAATATTAATAATAAATCCACCGGCCATCAAATTAATATGGTTTTAAAAATTACTGACATCGAGCTAAAAGTCTATGACAGTCATTTCTAAAGTAATAAATCTCAAAATTATTTGTTCCCATCACATGCATTTATGAGATACTGAAATTTTCCCGTCATTTTCATAAAAATTTAAAACCGAGCGTGAATGCAGACGTGAATATGTAAACAAAGGTGGCAAGTTTTATGGACTCATCTGACACTCTGGAATAACTAATAACTGATTATTCATAGTGATATGGAAAAACTGTGATTTATTCCCGAAGGACCCGTATACACTCTATTTTCTCCAAGCTCAGTTTTGATATCGTATTCGGCACTTATTACAACTAAAAGCCAGTGTTTTGTCACTCGCAACTGTAACTGACAAAGCACATTAAAGTTTGTTTGGCGTACTTAATACATAGCTTTTGATCTGTCTGTCTCCCAGCTTGGCAAGCTTAGGCAACAATTTAAAAATATTTTGTTGGAAGGTACTGAATCTTAAAAATTTTTCTGACACATTTTCATTATTTAAAACAATAAACGCTGATGAACTCGTAGCAGATAATGCATCCATGATATTTATGCAAGTTTGAGATCGTATATTCCGCAGCGATATTTACATATTAATACTGTGACACTGTCACTGACGCATACTTCAGTATGAAAAATAAAAAAAGTAAAAAACTCAGGACATACATCATGAAATTGTAATCAAATGGCTGCGATTTTGTACTTTCTTCCTTGAAAGGCCTTGGTAGTTACTGTCAATTTCAAGCCTAACCAATATCATTCCTAACAGCAACGCTACATTTGAAACACAGTGCAACAAAAGAACTTCTGTGACACTCGCATTAAGAGTAAATTGATTTCAGTAAAAGGGGCTTTTCTTTCTAGTGTTTACAAATGCAAGTATAAACCTTCCCTTGTTTAACACAGTTTTACAAGACACTGGGTATGAGACAAGTTATCTACCATGATGGCTTGTCACAATACATCACTCAATCTGACCAAACACTTCTTTTCACATCACGTTGTGATTTAGCGGAATTAATTGTGACAGTTGGAATTGTGAACACGTTGAGTTTTATATTTATGCAAATAATAGTATAAATGTCAGTACACCCACTACATGACAACTTAGATTTTTTATCGATTTTAATTCGATCATGCCATCAACCATTGTACCATGGTAGTCATACGATGATGGTGCCATAGTGTATAGCTTTTTTTATCAGTTTCAATTCTACCATAAAACATGTACCCATAGTATAGTATTTTGACTTGGATCAGTTTCAATTCTGCCATCAAGTATATGTACCCATGCTATAGTATCTTGATTGTTATCAATTTCAGTTCTACATTCAAACATGAACCCATACTTCAGTTCATATAATATATTCATTTTTACCAATTTACAATTGTTTATTCAATCATTTAATTAATTAATTAATTAATTAATAAATTCATTCATTTATTAAACATCTTTCATTTTTGTATGTTTAGATATCCCAGCGACTGCCTTTTTATTTGTTTGGATATTCCAGCGACAGCTGTGGGCAGACTAAACTTATAATACTGTTTTGAAAACACTACTTAAAAAAAATAATGTCGCTTAATTTTATTAATGTGTGAGAGTTGCTGGTGTTTGTTCATATATTTTATTGCTCCTAATACCATTTTTTATTCACATACATGTTTCTTCTGTGAACTTTTTTATTCTCATTTTTCCTGCACAGTATGAAAATTAAGTTAGCTCAAACCATTAAAAGTGAACAATGAATGCACATATGATATCAAATAATATTATGATTGCTGTGCAGAGAATGGCTTCTGGCTTCAACTTTGCCAACACACTGACTCACACAAGTTCATATGTATTGAAAAGTACCGACTATTCTATAGCCCCCAAATATCAAATATTCAATATTCAATATTCAATATACTCTATGGGGAATAGTCAACTGTCTATTTTTACATTATGACTGGTGATGAAAATAATTATGAATAATCAATATTTTTCAACAAAAGATAAGACATTTATTATTGTAAACCCTAGATGAACTTAGATTATCAGTTTTACTTCAGAAGAAATTTCAGATGTAACAATGTTTCTCTGTTTGTACTGAAAACTTTTAAAGTTTTATGCTACAAACTGCTGACAAGGCAACTTGGTTTTGCTATACAATAAATTTCAGATGCGGCTATTTTTCACCATTTGTGCTGAATTGGAAAGTTTTTAGCCATACAGTACAAACAGCTGTGACTTTGCCCTTTCAAAGTATAAGTTAAAGCAGAAACAAATGTTTACTCAAGGGAACCTCTAAATTTAATGAGCCATATTGCATTATTATTTTGTGCTTCAATCTTTACTATTACAAGTTTAAAATGCAAATTGAAAAATACGTGAAAAGGAAAATCGTTCAAAGTCTAGCATGATAGTAGACAGTATTTCCTTGGGAAGGAAGCGGTTCGTTAAAAGCAAGGTGCCATGAAAATGACTCTAGCAGGGTTTTTTTGTTGTTGTTGTTGCCAGAAATTTTAGTTTTGGCTCCATGATTATAAAATGAAGTTTGACACACAAAAAAGAAAAAGCTTGAAAAGAATTAAAGAGCCTGCCAAAAGTAATATCCTTTCCAACGCAGACTTTTTACATGATGAATTGAAGTCAGTTAAAAAGATTGAGATGAAAATGAAACAACCACACAGCGTCACAATTGGTTTCTGTCTGTTGCATATGATTGGATTTTGTAGCCATGATACAGTATGACGTAGTGCATCTTTTGTTGGCACTTAATTTGCACGCTGAATAGACCTTCTAATAATTTCAATTTTAATTTTCAGTTTTGTTAGTTTTGACGTACTATCAAGAAGCTTGAAATATATGACATAATCCTGTCTGATTATCTTCTGGAATAGTTTATAGGCTGCAAAGATTAATTTAAAAATCGCTCATAGATTTTAGTGACGATATTTCCCTTCGAGGGTTGTCCACATTTCAGGTGGAATGATTTCCTGTAATAAAGCCATAATGATACAACACGTCTGCTGAAATATGAATTCTAATTTTTTTTTTGTATTCAGTCCTAACAGTATTGTATCTTTCTTCCATCGTTGCAGACATACTAGTCTATAATGATGAATACGGCAAAAGGAAGCAGCTGCATGCTGGTAAACATTGTTATAGACCAATGACATATTCATTTGGCTGTCATAATAACACTGAAATAGGCCAACTTGTTATTTTCACGAGGATGACGTTTGAATAATTAATGACTCCATTGACGTGCCAGTGAACCGACACATGAATTTCTACAATGAAAGTGGTCCATTTGAGACGAATGCTTTTACTAGCTAAACGTTATACAGCTGTGTTTATTTCATCCAATATATGGCTGGATCCACAAGAGAAGACTTAGTAATACATCACTTTGATAAGCTTCAACTCCTCCCTACCTTTTCAAAGTCACATACACTAGGCCACAGGTGCAAGCTACACCAGACTAAATCGCTGGATTTACTATTTTTAAAACTTCAAAAGCCCTTTCATGACAAATCACCACGTCTATTGGTTTTGTCACACATGTGTACGTGGCCTGAAAATTGTATTGTGGATGAACTAGATGAGTTAATCTAACCCACTAGTGGTAGTGGTGGTGGTGGGAGGAGGGGGGGGGGGAGATGTACATTAAACGTCCAAATTAAGTACACAACCTTATCCAGTTCATTAGGGGTTAGGCAAGGAATGCGACGTTGTTAAGTTAACAGGCTGGTTCATCTAACTGGTTGATAATGAAAGAGCTGGATGTGTGTGTGTGTGTGTGTGTGTGGGGGGGGGGGGGTAGTTGTGTTCAAGTTAAACAGTCATGTTTATTTAACCCATCAGAAATGAGAGGGGCACAGGTGAAAGTGTGTTGGTGGGGGGGGGGGGTGGACAAATTTAACAGGCAAGTTTACTTTAGTCATAAGTGAGAGCTGAAATGGGATGGAGGTTTGTCCAAATTGATCAGACAAGTTCATTCAATCCATCAGAAGTGAGAGAGTGGGGGGGGGGGCATTCTAAATCATCCAAATGGTGATCCCGAGGAGGGGGCAGTGACATGAACAATAATACAGGGGAATTCTCCTGACTAGGTGTTTGAGGAGGGGGAAGGAGGGGTATCCTATTAACCTGCTATAATGACACCCCTTGTTATATGGAAAGAGTGTGGTATGATTTGAATTTTCAATATTACATGAGGGGGAGGGAGGGGTATCCTTTTGAGCTGCTATAATAACGCCCCTTGTTATATGCAAAGGATGTGGTATGATTTGAATTTTCAATATTACATGTTATCACTTGAGATTCAGAAAAAAGTCACGTGTTGATACTGTCTATGACAGCATTGATGTACAAATTATTAGTACCTTTAATTCCTTGTTAAAAGTTAATGATGTGACTGTACAGAATCGTGACTTAGTTGCTACATGTAGTTACCATAGAAACCATATACTAAATATTAAAACAAATTACATCTAAGGAGTGTACCATCAAATGAAGAGGATACACTGCAATACATCAAAGCAAATATTTCTGTCGTAAAGCCGATGTTTAATGACTTGAAACTGAAATGGCATTTGTTTGATACAAGGATTAGGTTCCTAACCCAGTTTCCAAAACAAGAGTCTGCTCATTCTACACGTTCCACGACTGTTTCTGCTCATTAGAGATATATGTATTAAATGATGAGAAAGATTTGAATTTTACAGATATTTATAAATTATCACTATTATCTTTTTCTCTAAACCAGATATATTGGTACTGTACTGGAGAAATCCATGTTCAAAAGTTTGATTTATTTATACCTCAGATGACACTGTTCTATGTATTTGATCGAAACAACTTTTATGGCTATTAAAGAACGTCTCCTTGTGTACACTGAACAGAAAGTCCTAGGCTTATTTTGGTGCATTCATTTTACAGTTTGATATCAAATTGTTCAGTAAGTGTTTAACAGTTTCAATGTAATAACACAGTCCTGGTCATGTGGCTCAGTCTTTAATATAAACATGGAAAGATCATGTCAAATTTGATCGGCAAAGCAAGCCTGGGGGCATACTAGAATTCAAGTACGAAAACTAGCATAATGAAAACTGTCTAATGATGGTGGTGAGGTGATTTTGACTATAATGGTCTCCACCTTGCATTCTGTTTTATTGTTTGCCAAGGGTGGTAGAATAATGACTATATTTTTCTTTGTCTTGAGTAATGCATATTCTCCCATCTTAAAAAGGAATTCATGGATTTTCTGAAAAAGGATACACTATATTGTCAGAACAAAAGAAAACTATAGTGTTGAAATTTACAATCAGGTGTAGTGTGACTGCATTGTCAACATTTTCCCGCCAAAATGCTGACTGAAGATTTACATATTACAAGGAATTCATGAATTTTCCAAAAAAGCAGAACTATTTTTGTCAGAACAAAAGAAATATATTGTGAGAATTTACAATTATTCTAATTTCAGTCAGGTGTAGTCTGACTGCATCATTGGCAACAGTTTCCCGCCGAAATACTGACTGAAAATTAACATATTTTATTTTTGAATCTTTTATGATAAAATATTGTTTTACTAGTAAACAAGGAAAGTAAGGTCTGTTGTAAATCTAGATATTTGTGACATCTTCAGCCAAATTAATTTAGCAAATACACTAAAACAGCAAAGATGGCAATCTAACAATCAAATTGGCAAGTTAAAAAGAGATTGAATTTCATTAAAAATCATGCTAAATTATAAACCGTATTTGCAAGGGAGGTTGATAGACAGAATTCATGTCAGTCCTAATGGCTTAAGGAGTATGTTAGTCACGTTTTAGGCAGGAGTCGCCAAGCCAATGAGAACATTCCTTAGAAATGTCACCTTAAGCTTGTCGTACGATGTCAATGTCGGTCATAAAAATGCTTTATAGGTTGAGTAGGAAATAAAAATCCAAAAGGTGATGGCATGCAGAGATCCTTGAACTTGTATCACCTTTGTGATGCAAATTGCTGATTTGAAAAACTCACTTTTTTCGTGCATTCTGTTGGTGTAGTCGTCGTGTTCATTACGACAACAGTTCATGACTTTATTAACCTCCGCAGACGTGGGTTTGTACTCATAAAAAGGATGATAGAATCTGAACTTTGGAAATGTCATCTGGAATTGCCACTTTAAGTCTGTCAAATTTACTGAACATAGAGTACAATCAGTTAAGGTTGTGCGGCTTTTTTTTGAGTTCCATTCAAGGAAGAATATTCAAGTCTTCAGAGTACAGCCGCTCAAAGTTGTGTATGAACAATTACGACAAATGTTGGTCATATAAGGTCAAAATTGATTGAAATACAAAAAATTCATGTTTTCGAAAGGTTCAACATAATTATAAAAAATTTGCTTCATTACTGTGATGGGTTTCAGTGACAAAGTTTTGACATGCTTTTAAATGCTTTCCTATGAATTTTTTCTTTCATTTGGTCAGATTATGTCAAAATTGATTGGAAGTACAAAAAAAAAATTCATGTTTTTATGAAGTTCAATGTAATTAATAAAAATACAAGACATTTTTTTGATGGTTTTTTGGGCACAAAATTTTGGAATGATTTTAAGGATGATTTTCTGTGCAAGTTTGCTTTCATTTGTAAAAATTTTGCTACCCAAATGAAGAGTTGAATATTTTCTTTGATTTCTAAAGGTCAATCAGGTGGAGTCAGGTGATATTGTAAAACCAAGCTTTGTTAGATTATACAAAGCAAACATTGTAGTGACAACAGTGTTATTGCAAATGAGCAATACGAAACTGAAATTGTGTGAAAACCGATATCTCAAGTCTTGTATCGCAGTTCATCTTTTACCTTCGCAGACATGAATAATGTGAGGGAGTGTTCAGGTTGACAGACAGCGAAGATTGTTATTGTATCAGTCTGATAGTGTCCAAACTAGCTAGTTATCTTCATGCTGGAACTATTATTTAGTCTACACTCAGCATGCAAGTAATAACCCCGGGCAGAGTCATTTCATTTACAAGTCAGATCACTTTAAATGAAGATCCATTTGTTTTCACTATATTGTGTTAGCCATATGACTCGGTCCCATTTTAGACGTGTCTGCCCATGTCTTCTGCCAGACTATTGACACCCCAGAAACACAATTAATCGTCTGACGAAAATTTGTTTAAATTCTTGTCAAATGATCACATTTTTCACCCCAGAAAACACTTCCAACCGTATAATTCTGTCAGTTACTCTACAATTAGACAAAAAAAGAGTAAATTTACAAAGAAAAAAATCGATTTTGAAGGAAAATTTTGTCAAATTTTACTCCAGGCAATTTTAATAACGTACTTTCATCAATACATCAAGTTATGAGTTAGAGTGAATTTTAGAACACTACATGTTTGTCTTTGTATAATTGCAATTTTTATTACAGCTCATGAATTTTTTTGAAAATTGACAGTCACTGTGTTCATCTTAGGAGAAATAGATATAAAGCCAACCACAATGGGATAAGGGGGGGGGGGGGGGGGAAGATAAATTGTACTTTTCAAAATCAAATTGTGAAGAAATATGATCATACTCTAGTTAAGGTCACTTGGTAGCAAATTTTTCTCATATTGTTTTATAGATCAGGTTGTAATATCAAAAGCAGGACAGAAATTTAGGAACATTGTGGTAGATATCTTGGAAGGAACAAAAATGATAAAAGTCAGCGTGTTTTCATCATGCTCAGCTGGAGATGAAAATTGTGTTCAATGTGGATAAATTGAAAAAAAATATATTTCTAGCTTTGGCAGATATTAATAATTCTTCACATATTCCAATAATATTCATGATAGTTCTTTTATAGCAGGATGACAAAAGCTTGCCTTCAGATTTTTTTCAATTTCTTTTTTTTTTCACTTTGTTTGCAGATTATGACCATTTTTTGTGTATTTTAATGGTTAATTCTTCATTTTGATAGTAGGCACTTAAAATTGAACAATTGGAGCGTTGGCTAGTGTTTGGCTGCCATGTTTGAATACTCATTTTAAACATGGCTAATTAAACAATCAGAGATTAATACCACTGTACTGTAATTAGAAAATAATGGGCTGGAAATGATGCATGAGACAGTCCATTTTGTAGGCTAAAATATGATTGTTTAGATGGTGAAAAACGAGAGAACGAGGCATGTCTCAGACATTCAAATGAAAATGTCCTGCGTCATTTGATTAAACTACGCTAGAATGAAATAGAGGGAGGAACTGTCTAGAATTTTAATGACTTGAAATAGACACTGGGTGAAAGTGCTAAATATTTCTTTTATTGATTTTTTTCTCATTTAAGAACATAGGTGTAGTCTGACTGAAATAACATCACTTTCCCCCCAAAACGCAGACTGAAAATTAACATACGATGAACTGTGCTCTTTTTGAGAATCATTTCTGAGAAATGATTTACAAGTGACTCTATATTTTCCTGTCAAGATGAGGAGTAAAAGTGGATATATTCGATCATTTTCTCTTATTTTTTTGTATTTTATTTTCATATAGATGTAGTCGGCTATATCACAAATATTTTCTGTTCAAATTGATCATTAAAATTTGAGCATTTCTTGAAACTTTTTAATGTCATTTAAAAAATCCTTCCTCAGGGGTGTAGTCTGGCTGTGTAGAAAGTGGTTTCCCACCAAAACTTATCAAATTTTTGTCCATTTCTGACTCTTTTATTCTTTTCTAGAAAAGCTTTTTCTTTCTTTCTTTTTTTTTTTTTTTACAAATTTTACAGTCTATTCTAAATCAGTTTGATTTTTGCAGTCAGTTCACGTATAATCCAGAACCAAATAACCTATTTAGGACAGTACATTTTTTGTGATGTGGAAGTGAGGTATAGATTTAATTACAGGAGATAAAGTACAAATATTACATTAATTTGTGAGGATGTATTTTGTGATTGAAGATCCCCACAATGGTTTTCGATGTCCTTCCTTTGAGAGCTGACACTGATCTGACTGTAAAGGTTCCTCAAATTCAATTTTAGCCTGTAGGTGTTTCCAAACTCCCTTGTGAGTCTTTGCTACATTTCAGAGTTCCAAACATGTTCACCTATGCTTTTAGATCGATGCGTGTATGAAATTAACTTTGGTTTTGTGAAAATGTCATCACCCTTGTCAATGTAGGAATGTCAAAGTCATTTTGGATCACAGTCTGGGAGCATTTTTTTCTCATCTGCCATCCCCAATCTTCTCCTTACACCAACACCCCTTATATCTAGTTTTCCCACCTATTTTGCATGTTTTGGCATACCTTATTCTGAAATAGGGGTGCAAGAATCAACTTTTCATCTCTTTTCTGTTATAATCAATTTGCTAATTATACATACATGAGGCAACTCCCCAAACACACCCAATATCACAACTGACAGGTATAAGATCCCTGGCTACCACTCATCCAATCAAATTCAAAGTTTCGACTGTAACGTTTGACCTAATCACCATAGTTATATGCTTAAACTAGCCACAAAGTCTGTTATATAACTTTTGTAAAATTTTCAATAATAAACCAGCGGCATTTATTGTTACTTTGATATTTTTGTAACCAAAGTTAAATCTTAATTTTATGCAAGATTCAGCATCTCTTCTCTTTCTTCAAAATTAAAATAGTGAAATAACAACAAAATTAATGCAAATAAATGCAAAAATAGTGCTTGACTATGACATTTTGATTATTTTTACTCTAATTTGTTCCACTTACTACAAACAGCTACATTAGTGTAAGTTTTAATTGTTCACATTTATACAACATATCAATTTCCAATTGATTAAAAATGTTTCACAACAAATATATCATACAGTTTTTTTTATATATCTTTGTAAATTTTATGAAATTTCTGCAACACCAGATAAAAATGATTTCATATATTTTTTAGGAATATGCACACACAAATTTGTAAATTTTTCTTTTCATTTTGCTGCACCACTAGATGTTATTTCATATTCTCTGTGTATATTTTGAGGAAATGGTTTAAATTTGTAACTTTTTATTTTTCATGATCTCATTATAACTATACTATATGCAATGACTTAAGTCTGTTTTTCCTAAGGGTGCTATTATTAATATACTTTTAGATGGGTTTGTAGCACAGAATAAAAGTATACACTGCTGGCTTTCCAGAACAAATTATTGAATACCGTTGTCTACTGACCCTAAGTGCTCTAAAGTTGTAGTCTATAGAATTATAGTTACTACAATAATTTCCCTGAGCTGGTATAATCACAGTTACCACAGACACTGGACTCGCGTTTCATTCCCTGAGATCGACTACAGCCTCACCTGGGAATTGAGACCCAAATTGAAGGAATTTCTAGTAAAATTACTGTCGGAGAAAACACAGAAAAGGGTAATAGTGGTGCAATGCAATCTTTTCATTTACCAGTTTGCCTTGTTCTGTGCAAATTTGAATAATAAAATAGGGAATTCAGAGTCTGAGAGACGAGAAATTCAGCTGGGAAAATATTGAATTTTCTTTGTGGCTTAAAGGCATTTCAATTTGAAGTCTGTCATACCCGTAACTTTGCACAGGATCGGTGTTTTTGGTGTTTTTTTTGCAGTATTTTCAATCCATACTAGATCTTATTACAACACAGATACTGAAACTGTACAGATAGCTGCCAACTATCAACCATAGTTAATTCTTTTCATTTGCTGTTAGTTTATATTAAAATAGACATTTAATACAACATTATAGAATGAAGACATTTAGAGAGAATTTTTTTCAGAAGGAAATTTCTACTGATCAGCCAAAAATATTAACAAAACAGTTTGAATCATTTACTAGTTTCATATCTGAATAATTTTGATATTCAAAAATTTCAAATTTACATTAACTATTATTATATAAATTATGATAATATTTACAGCATTTTTTAATTTATGCATGACTATCTCTCTCATAGGGAATTGTTAAGATGTTTTTGTTCAACTTTAATTGAAATCTAAATGAATATACACATTTTGATATGTAACCTTGCACAGTAGATAACCATGGAAACATCACCTTCATTTGTTTTTTCTCCAATAATAACTCATTTTTACTAACCAAAACATAATTCCATTATTACAATCAATTTTAACTTGATAATGTTATTGTGTTTTTGAAAAACTTCAAAAATTAAAATTATTTTCTTATTTTCTATCAGGTCATGCAAGTGAAGTCATTATTATGGGGTTATATTCGTATTGAACTTTGAAATTCAAAGTTGATAAAAAAACATCTTAACAAATTCCTTCTCTATTAGCTTGTCAAATTACATAAATTATGAAAATCATGCATGGCTTTGGTTCTTGTATCATTTAACTGATTTGAGTATTGAAATTGACAATAATTTTTTTTTTTTTTTACAATTTCTTGTCACAAATCTGAGTGAAGTATTGAAAAGATTTCTAACTAGATACAGAAAATACGGGAAACAGGAAGAGTTGTCAATAGCAACAAACATGTCAATCAAAATCCAGCTACTATTGATAGTGGACTTGGGATATTCTGTCTATCTGCTTATTTAATGTAATCTGGACCTGCAGCTATCTTTGTTGTTGTGATTCAATAAGTTGCTACAGATTGGCTACAATAGTGTTGGCGTAGTGTTTGTCGTGACAGGTGGCCCTATGTAAGTCATTAGGCATGGAATGAATTGGAACCAACTATATTGCTCACTCAAAGTACCAACATTAAGCAGGCTGTTTTTCTTTCCCCTTTGGTGATGGACACTTCGTCTTTTTATATCAAATGTTTGGATTCACTTTGTGGTTGCCGTTGGCGACATTCTGGACGTTATCTTTAGTACGCATTGTTATCAAACAATCTCTGTTCTTCTTGTCCCTCTCTGCGCATCCTCAAAAACTCCATGGTGTATCCCCCCAAAATCTGTGGTACATTCCCAAAACTAAAATGTGAAGAACAACTGATTTTTTACATCATCAGGAGAAAGATCTTTGGGAAGATTGAAGTTCTAGATCGACTTCAATTTGTAAGATGACTATTTGATATGCAGCCAAACAATCTAGCCCTGAAGATATGAAACAATTTTCACCAAAACAATCACGCACTAGCTTACATAAAATATTTTTGGAAGATAATTTGGTTTATTTTGAGCATAACTATTTTTCCTCAATGATTCACCTTTGACCCATTAATGTTTTCCCACCAAAAATACATTAAACTTTGTATAAGTTCCACTTCCATAATGATTACAAAGAAATACAGTCGCCCTACAGAACTCTCTGCTGGTTTTTAGAAATTCCTTCAACCAATAAAATTTAACCTGCCAAAATGTTTACCTACAGATGTTTTCCCACCAAAATTGTTCAACCTATGGAATTGTTTTGTCGACAAAAAAAATATGCTTTACCATACATATTTTCCTGCCAAAAGTGTTAAAGTCACATAATTTTTTTCCCGCCAAAAAATGTTTGACCCGCAGATGTTTTCCCGCCCAAAATCTTCATATCGCTTTCACTTCTATTATGAGTTAAAGTAATCGTTCCTAATCCTTGTTGTTGCGGTGTTTTATGAACGCTTACAATGGATGAAGGTTTAGTGCACTAAGAACAACAAACAAGGCAAACATGGAGGCAGCCTTAAATACAGGTCAAAGCCACCTATGACAATCAACATAGACTGGCTTCATTATAGCTCTTTTCAGAAAAAACCTTTCAGATTACTTGCAATTATGCTGCTTGCATTGATGGCTTAACTTGTCACTTTTTCTCATTGAATTTCTGTCAGACAGTGATGAAGAAGTGTAGAAATATGACCCGCTATAATTGCCTGATAGCTCTGTTAACAACAATTTTTTTATTATTTGTGTATTTTTGACTGGTATGAAAATCTTATCCATGAGCAACTTGCTTCCTGTATGAGATGGTAATAGCTAGTCTGTCAGAATGATGACATTTATAGTCAAAGTGATGATTTCTCACTTTGTGGGTTTTGACGTTGATTTTTGAATGTATGCCAATTTTATTACAAATTTTTATTTGTGAGTATTAATTAAGGTAGAATGCACCCTGGGGACAAATTTCCCTGAAAATCAAAATCATTCAAATCTTTCCAAACTTTGCTATATAAAGGCTTGTTTCTGGTGTAATCATAAAAGAAACTTGGGGTCCACTGTCTTGTTTTCAATCTTGTTGTATTTGCAATAGAGTTGACACAGTATTTGGTGGCCATATTGGATTCTAAACTGGATTAATTTTGATATCATTTGACCTCCATTTCAAAAACTTGTTTGGTGACCCCAAACTTTTTTTATTGATTTTAACTCAGAATATTAACGTTGATTTTTCTTGACTAAAGTAACAGCAAAAGTTAAAGAGTTTATTTTCAAGACACATTCTACATTAAAGTCCTGGTAGCTATGACCACAACTATTTTCTGTTGTATTTTATTCAACCATACATGATTTACTTAGTAACGAAATCCTATCAACATTCAACAGATTTGCATATCTCGACTAACAAAATTTGGTTAGGACTATTTATTCCTGTTTACACATGGACATCAAGTCAGTGTACACATTAGTGCCATCCATGATTTGTAAACAGGTATTAGAAGGACTGAACTGTTATGGTGACAATTTTTTCAGTCTCAAAATTATCAAAATATTTGAATTTTTTATTAGGAAGACAATTTTACCATGTTTTCCTTTATTGTTGAAAACAAGAGGTACGATATAATATACCAACTGTTGTAACTCAAAAAATTTTAAGATTTGTAAAATGTTTGCTATCGTACATACAGGAAGTGATTTATGATTAAACCTGGGTAGTAAAAGATAGACTGATTTTTTCCAACAAAAAAAGTTTAAACATTTGAGAAAATTGTAATGAAGTAATTTTACTGAACGTTTATCAGCTTGGAAGTCTTTGAGACAACTTTATTTCCATGCGTGGGATGTAAGTATTGTTTTTTGAAAAGATGGAGAATGTTTCATAAAAAAAGTGACAATATCAAAGGAAGTCGAATGAAGTAAATTTACACAACTTCTTAAATAATTCAAAGTCTAGAGACAATGGCACTCATGCATGGTTGTACAGTATTGTCTTTCAGATTTACGTTGAATTTTTCATTAAAAAAAAAACGTTCAAATATTTTACTTGAATTTTTAGCAACCTAAAGTTGTACAATCAATGACATCCATGCATTGATGTAAAGTATTGCCCTTCAGATTGATGTTGTATTTTTCAACAAAAAAGTTGAACTATCACAGAAAATTGTAAAAAAAAGTATAAAATTACGTGATTTTAAAACTTAAAAGGCTAAGAGATAATATCATTATCCATGCACAAAAGTATTGCCTTTCAGATTGATGTTGAATTTTTTCAACAACAAAAAATTGAAAATTCAAAGAAAATTGCAAGAAAGTAATTTTACAAGTTAGAGTCTTGATGACATCCATGCATGAATGTAAAGTATTATTACCTTTTAGATTGATGTTAAAATTTTTAGCAAAAAAGTGAAGAAAAAAATTGGGAGCATCAATGCCATCCTATCAATATGTACTATAGGAGTCATTCACTTTATTATATTTATGAAGTCTAGTGCAATGCATTCTATTAGCTGACCTTATTATAGACGGGCTATCAAATATATCAGTGCCGTCAAAAATATTACATTTAGTTTTCTTGTTTTTAGGTGCACCTCATGTATGCAGCCTTTCTGCCTTGGAGTTATACGTTGACCTTTTCCATCTGCCGAAGTTGGCTTTCAAAATGCTGAGACTGGCAACATTGGTGAAATCCCATTGGAACCCGTGAATCTGAACAGATTTAGCGAGCTCTCATTTCTGCCACAGTCTGCCTGACTACCTGCCTGCAGGGCTTTCCACATTCATGTAAATAATCACTAAATTTACACGGATTTGGGCACTGAGATGATTGCCCGCCAAATAGCGTCCATTGACTAGCACTTTCCCTGATGTTATCAGATTCCTTTTTTACTACATTATCCTGACTCTGTGTTCTAATATTTGGTAAAAAATTGAATTGTGTTTGTAAAGTTACATGAATCTGTAATGAAGACCAAGGTATTAGTTGCCCTGGCAAATAACAATATTTCTAATTATCCCATGGCTACGACTGTGGAGTTCATCAAAGCTGATGCTGACACATGCCAAGTGATTGTCATTTTCACATAGTTTACAACTTAATTCCAATCTGTAGATAACTCCCTAATTGACTTACTTGATATGAAAAACACAAATAATGAAACGCTAATCTCAAAGAATTATTTTTACGCTGTCACATGGTTCCTTTCTCTTCATCACTTTTGTGTGGTTTCCTCGGCAACTGTCTCCATAAGGAGGTTGTGATAAATTTGAAACCCTGCAGGTCAGTGGAATGATGTTTTTGCTTTTTACCTGAAATATAAATCAAAGACAGCACACAATACTCTGGTGAGTGTGTAAGGATACTAGTATGTCTGCAATTTAAAGTAATGACTTCAGGCACTTTACTTAATCAGAAGGTGGAAGTATCGTTTCTACAGCATGCCAGTAGTTGATCAGATTTGCTGAATTCACTCTCAAATGCCATTATTCTACACAACAAAGGTAACAAATGCCAAGTCAACTTTCTATGAATGGCAGCATTTAAATCCATTCAGACTCAGAGTTCAACTCCATTTAGCTGTAAACTATCATTCATGATGTTTCCCGCCATTTAGCTGCAGACTATCATCCATGATGTTTCCCGCCAAAAAATGTTTATGACAAAATTAAACCATTTATCTAAATTTTCAGTGATCTGTCATGTACTTTTGGCTATAAAATAGTCATCTGGTTCTTTTTGTTATACATTTTGGAATAAGACCAAAACAAAAAAGGAAAAAAAAATGACAAGGCGCAACATCAACAAAGCAGATAATTACAGAAGTGAACAAATGCAGTCAAAATTTTGAACTTTAAGAATTCATTTATTAAGTCAATTATTGGGCAGCAAAACCAAGAGAAATGTAGTTCCTACAAAATGTTAGTGGTACAAATTACAGCATTGAAGTCCACTCATTTCTGTATAAGAGTTTTATCTTGACTGTGACGAATGTCCTGAACTTTGCTTTTTTCTATTCATTCGATCTAAATACAGTCAAATTGTACAAGAAAGCCATTAAAATATACATTACTTTTTACTTTTCTCAAGGCCCGCTCCTCTCTTTTACCTTGCTTCAGAGAATAATTACAAGAATAGAAATTATCAGAAATCACCTATTGCAATTGAAAGAGAAAAGCCACGGTTATCCCCCATCGTGTATGTTCTATTTCAGACTGCTCTCTCTTTTCAAGTTTGATTCAAAATTTGATACATCACGCTGTGATGAAAATTATGAATTCATTGCTAGATGTCTTCATACAAATTATGAAAAAAATGATATGTAGCCCTCTAGAGGGCTTATGCTAGCTATTCAGTCTTCATATTAAATTTTTTTTGTAATGAGTTGTATCATCAATGATAAAGTTTGGTTATGATTAGTTCCTTAATCAATTTTAACGTAGTGATTCTCCGCAGAAATAAAAGTTTGAAACTTTTTGCTGTTATTTGGTTCATTGAAATCCCCAACTTATACTGAATTAAAATCAAGAAGAAAATTTGAGGGGTCACATTGCAATATTTTTGAATGAAAAAGTAAAAAATGATCTAAATATCTTATATTACACTAAAGTCTTGTAAATGCCACAAAGTGCTGTTATGACACTGTGAGGAAAAATGATGATTATTTTGAAAACATTACGGTGAACAGCCAAATTTGAGTAGTGTATTCAAAAAGACGAGTTTGATATGACAAAATTTTGGTTGATTCAACCTGTTTTGATTTTGAAAGAAATTTGACCCGGAGGTTATAATTATTATTGTATCACTACATTTTTTAGAAATCAATTTATCTAAAGTCCCGTATCTTAAACCATCATATTAAAAATCCTTCAACTACGGCAAAAAAAAAAAAAAAAATTGTTTGATTCCAGTTACCTGACCCCCACCTAGTTTTTCACTGCTGACCCCAAACATTTGTTTACGTATTTGAGAAAAAAAAAAAAATTCCAAAAATTGTGAAATCTTGAGAGAAAAAGTGGATGCGAAAACTGACGTCAACTTAAAAAGACAATATATAATTGTTTTTCCAATCTGTATTATGGCTGTACATCTGATGGGAAGAAACACAATAACACAGAGACCATATGGAAATCAATGGAAAATATAACCACCTGAACCTAGACACTCAACACATATGAAAAAAAAAATTTACCCATCCCACTAATTCTAAAATTGAACGTAATTGGAACCACACATCAGCCTAATACAAGTTTGAAATTGTATGCAATTACTGGAAAATTTATACCATTCTGAAATTGATTATTAGTGCAACACTCAACTATTCCATATATGGGATATGTCACATATGATTATGAATACACATTAGCATAAATTTGCATATTACATTGACTTTTCTTGAATATGTAAATGAAAATTATAATAATTTATTTGTTGATGGGCTATATATAAAAAGAAATATGAACAGGTTACCATAATCATATTAGATGACCAAAACATTGAGTGCATGACATATATTTTGTATTAATATTTGTGGAACTCGTTATTGGTATTTAATCCAATATACTATTCCAGAAGGTAAATCCCCATGTGAGGTTACCTTGCAAGAATTAAGTTATTATAAAATCTAACAAGAATAATTCATTGGTGGTAAATTTCGATGATTATATCCTGATTTCAAGCTTTTCCCTCCAAATTTTGATAAAAAATTTAACCCTAGACGTTTTACAAGATTTCCACTTCTTACATATTTTCTGAAACTTTCTCTATGCTAAACTTACACATACTGATTAACCCTCGACAAGTCTCTAAATCCATGGTGGTAAATTTTGATGAATACTTCCCAAGTTACTGAAGCTTTTCTCTCCAAAATTATAATCTACAAGAAAGTGTAGACTTTTTACAGCATTTCCTTTGCTAATCAATCAATCAATCAATCAATCAATCAATCAAAAAGAATTTGTATAGCGACAAAATCCAATATGACGTAATGTTCTATGGTGCTGAACAAGAACAATAGTAGATCGCTGTAAAGGTTAGAAAACTCTTGCGAACAGCTGTGTATTGATATCCTTCGTGAAATTTTCCTCAGTGGGTGATGAACGAAGTTCAAGTGGTATACTGTTCCGTAGGAGGGAAGCTGCTCGCGAGAATGCATGCTCACCATATGACTTTGTATTACAATAGGGTACCAAGACTCTTGTTGTTTGAGCAAAATGAATGCGTTTTAGATACGTTTATTGTTAATCAAGTCAGCAATGTAACCAGGAGTAGTGTTATTTAGTGGGTGATCAACTAACAAGACTAACAAGAATATTGGTGGTTAAATTTGGATATATACTACACGTACCTGATTTATTCAATATTTTATGTCTCCCAAATTATTACAAAAAATGAAACTTTGTAGGCTTTTTACAAGAGTTTTCATTCTTAGATACTTTCTGATACCCTTTCCTTTCTAAACTTACATACAAGTCTAACAAGAACACTACCTGAGATAGGTAAGTATTTCTGTCCAATATTATTAAAAAGTAAAAATTAAAGGTTATAGACTTTTTACAAGATTTTAACTTCTAAGGTACTTCTTTAAAACCCTGGTGATGTTAAATTATCATGTGTATAGATATACAGGATGGTTGTCAAATTCTATAAGGATAATTATCCGATGATTTTTACTGCATGGAAAAATAACTATGATGTAATGTAATAATGCTTTCATGCCATACATCACAGGGATTATATATTCATAGTTTCTCTATATAGGCCAAGATAACGTGCTGCGATACTGTCAGGAGAGTTTTAAAAAATGAACAATAACGTCGGAAAATAGTGATAAAAGCCCAAGTGGGGTTGATACGAGAGTGAAAAGGAAAGATGTACTCACTCTAGGGAGAAAGTGTCAGATTGTCATTGGATAGCTGCTAGTTTATTAATTAATGGCTAATCAAAATGCTAATTGCTTTTGGAGCGATCAGTCAAGTTGTTTCAGGAAGTCCTTGGAATCTACTGCTAAGCTGATCGTTAGGATAAACATATTGCCATAGAAATACTAATTTGGCAAGGCTTAAAACTTAATGAGTGTATAGATCAGTGTATCTATATTTATATACCCTAGTTGGTTTTGAAGTTTATGGGAGAGTAGTCGCAAACACGTTATCGTAATCCAACATACTCTGATCATTGTAGTCGGCTATTAGAGGAATAAAGAGTCTATGTAAGAATTGGACAAGTCACTGATGATGTCATGGATGGAGAACCCGCATCCTATTCATACTGAGTAATAACCTAAGTATAAGAGATATCTTGTTAAAAATAAAAGAGGTTGGTGAAATGATTTGGGCATGATAGTGAAACATGTACTCAATTATATATTTGACAATGTTGAGTACATCAAGATTTACTATTTAAGCTTATATCTCCTAAGGAACCCTTTTTTCAAATACCAGGTATACGTGCACTAAAAAACAACTTTTGATTTTAAAAAAAACGGATTTCTATGTCGACGCAAGACATTCACTTACTCCTCATCACAAGTAAGGAAATTTAAAAGATTCTAGTACACATTTGATGATGTTGAGTACATCAAGATTTGACATTTAGGTTCCCCCTTAGAAACCCTTTTCCAAATACCAGTTATATGTGTATCAAAAAACATTTCAAATACCAGTTTTACTTACATCAAAAGATTAATTTCTATGTTGACACAAGACATTTCCTGACACCTCATCACAAGTTAGGAAATTAGTAATCATAAATTTGACAATGTTGAGTATTTAAAGATTTGTTATTTGGACTACTACTAGAAACCCTCTTACAAATACCAGTTACATGTATCTGTGTATCAAAAAACAAATGTCAAATATCCGTTTGTCTTGTACCAAAACACAAATTTCCATGTTTACAACATATTTGCTAAATCAGCATCTCAACTTATGAAATTAAAAAGACGACACTAGCAATTATAAATCAAGAATTGTTATTGTAAAGCTCATTCTAGAAATCCTATTTTAGAATAAAACGTTCCTAAGCATGTCAAAAAAATTTTGCCATGGCATATTTACAAGACATTTGCTAAACTCAGCATAACATAAACCTGATGTGTTGTTATAGTAATATGTTGAAATATATATCAGGATTTGTTCTTTGAGCTCTTTTGCTTGTGTCATTAAATAAATTTCCATATCATGGAGAAATTTTCTAACCATCATTAGTAATTAATATTAGAGATTATAAATAGCATAACTGGAAAGTTTTATCTAATATCTAGCAACATTAGCACTGTTAAAACAATTCCTGTTCCTAAGTGTATATACTTTAAATGACAAAGTACAATCAAAATGAGTTCAATTCTTCTTCACCTTTCACCTTTTTTCTTGTCTAATGATGTTTGTACTGTAATGACACATTCTGTCTTGTCTAACAATGTTTGTATTTCAGTGATACATTCAAATGTATCAGGACATCATCATAGCACTTTATAGCACTGCCCTTGACATTGAATTAACTGACATGACATCTCATTACTTACCCTAACTTAAACAGACATAATTCATTCCTACAAATTTTGACCTTTTACGTATAATAGCAGCTCATTACTCCTGTATTGTTTGCTCTTTCCTCTTTTTAAATTTTTTTTTATTGAAACTCTCTGAGCACTGTCATTTTGTAGCTGTGAGTATTCCCATATTCAAATAAAGTCTTTTTCCCTGATGTCATGGTATTTGCAGTGGTTATTTTCCCCTGAAAAGAACTGTTTCAAGATAGAAATTTTTGGTTATTTTTCAATTTCCAGGTATTTCTTTCTGGGTTAATTGCCATCTTTCTTGATTTGTTGTTGTTTGAAATGTTAATCCAAACAATGTGCCAAGCTTGGAACTATAATTATACTCCCATGATGAAAAAAAACGTGAATTTACCAAATGTCGTGACTTTTTTTCCGAGGAAGGAAATCAGATTTTTACATATAAAATCTGATTTTTTACACAAGAAGATTTCAAACCATCCGGTGACCTGACATACATGTACTGAAATACATTGTATAAAGTCAGTCAGCAATTATTTTTCCTGGAAAAAGAGCAGACTTTTGCACAAAAAATCTAGATTTGTATACAAAGAGGGAAAGATTTCACAGTTATCCTGATGTAGATGTATATAAATAATACTAAAGATCCCATAAAAAAAAATCTGCATTTTTACACAAATGTGCCAAAATTTCAAACTATGATACTTGACCTTCTATACATATTAATTATGTATGCGTAAAATTCTGCAAAGTTTGTCACAATCCTTGACAGTTGACAAGAATCTGCCGAAGCAGTTATAATGAGATTTCTGCTGTTTTTTGCCTGAAACCATGACCGTTTGATCAGAAGCAAGCAAGATGACATTGATTTTATGAAATACTTGCCAGTAGCCATGTGATTATTTTGGTCCACTGAATTCCAATATCCTTACAAAATTGATAATTAACATTGTTCTCTTCACTGAGAGTGTTGCTGTTAATTACAGAATTACCAACAAAATAATCCTGGTCGTTTGTGAAATCCAATTCGGTAAATACCTTTGTTGATTTAAGCATTTAGGTGTACTTCATGGATAAAATATTTTTGACCACTGGCAATATAAAAAGATTGCATAATATTAGATTAAGTGTGAATAATATCATTTTTTTTTATAAATATAATTTGTATACAATCACTGAAAATATTATTTTAATTATAATATTCACATGAATATGGCAAGATTGCTCAATGTAATGACAAAACAAAAGATGAGATCAATTCAAGTAATAACATTTTTGAAATATTTGATAATGTGTCAGTTACTTAATTACATTTTACTGTCTTTTATTTATACGAGCGTAGAAAATAGTGCATATTAATCAATGATTATCAGAAGGACATTCGTGTCATGTTTGCATCAAGTGTTGCAGGTTACGACGTGTCATACATAGTAAACTACTATCAAGTTGAAGTTTATGATGGCGTACATGTGCATTGACATGACATTGACATGTGTAAATTGCTAGCTAGATAGATATATTGCAATCAATCAGATCACAACCACAGTGTCTTTATGTCAAATGCAGAGATCAGCATCTTTCAAATAGATAAACACTCTGACTGTCTTAGTCTTAGCTTTTTTGTTATTTATTCAGTTACAAACACAAACTTGATCTATGCAAGTTCACGATGTTTTTTCAAGTTGGAAAACATAATAGAGGTGTCTTTAAAATTAAAAATTAAAAATAAATACCCATTTGTCACCCGTATGGTCACTTTAAAAGTCATATGTAAAACTGTAAGACACCTAAGAAATCAATGGATTCTAGAAGAAAAAAACATCAGCAGTAAATGAATACAAAAAATCATTAAATCATTGATTAGTTTCACACCTCAGCAAGTCTAAGTTCAAATTACATATAGACTAAAAAATACTAACTTAATACTTCAACTCATGAATGGATATTAGTGTATAAACTCACTTTCTACAGGTACATATCCAGAAAATATAATTTTCGTTATGATATTTATTCTGCACATAGTATTGAATTTCAACATAATACATTACTGATGATTTTAGATGGGGAAAACAGTTTTCTGGTGAATTATGCTCCACAATTTGTTTTTCTTAGAATATGATTTTGTTGATACTAAATCAAGGAGAGAGCTTTTGATATGATTAAAGATTTTAGATTGAACAAAATGTTTTTGCTGTGTACAGTAATTTTTTGAGTGTAATAACTGGTGATATGAGATGTGAAAAACAGTTTTCTGGTAAAATACGGTATATAATTAGTTTTTCGTAGCATATCTTGCAGTCATTAAATCAAAGAGCATGCATATTTTGGAGATTTTAGATTCCAAAATATTTTGCCACTGTATTTGGTGATCCGACATATGAAAAATATATAAGTTTTCTGTTTAAAGTATGTATAATTTGTGTTCCTTGAAAGATAAATTTGTGCTGTCTTTAAATCAAGGTGACAGCTTTTGATGTTATTAAGTTTATGACGCATATCACATTGATAAAAGAATGATGTCATGTTTATCGAGAGGAACTAGGATTTTGATATTAATAAAAATGATATAATGGACTTTCTGCCAAGTGTCAGGTTTGAAGCAGGTGGGGTAGAGAATGCATAGTCTAATAGATGATGTACTAGATGTACACGATGACTTTCAGCCAGTCACGCCTGATTAGTTTTTTTCAGAATGCATAAAACACACTAATGGCATGTGCTGTGTCACTGTGCGATGTTGCATGCTAAACAGTCGTAGCACTGCAACACAACTAGTACATGGTACACATTACAATTACTCAATGTCGGATAGTTTACTAGTTGTGTATCTTATAGTAGAAAACCTCTCTGTTCAAGCTTTCAGTTGCTATGGAAATAATAAACTTTTTACACCCTGTCCAGATGAGGAATGTCGTGATAAAAGCAAATTACAATACTTTGGCTTGCTATTTTTCATTTGAATTGTCCACAGGGAGTGTAAGAGAACTGGTGTTAATGTGTATGAAGCTATGATATCTAAGTACATTAAAAGGATGGTTCATCAGATGGAATAGTCTCTGTAATGTTGGGATATCTCATGCAGACATCCATGCTTAGAGCTGCTGTTAAGACAATTTGTAAAGCTTCCAAAGTTGTGAAATTTGTTGTAACGATTGACAGCTTACCAAGATAAGACTTGATCATGTTCACAATCTTAAATTTACTTACTCAAGCTTGCAGTCCGCGTACAATGGATGTTACATTTATCTGAAGCATTTAACCTTGACCATGTGGCATTGTGACTGTTAACTGTCCAACATGAATTTCCTATCTTCTTTTTCCTTCAACTTGGCCACTTATCACTGATGACTGATGTTTTATTAAAATTAAGATAGAAAGCACCTCAGGGAGCCATTTCCCCTAAAAATCCAAGTTCTTAAAAGTGCTCCAAACTTTGCAATATGAAAGCTCATTCCTGGCTCTTTTGAAATGATAAAAGAAATTTGGGGATTCATCAGCTTGGTTTCAAGAAAATCGACAATCTTGTATTTCCCCATAGAGTTATCACAGTGTTCTGTGACCATATTGGATTCTAAAATGGCTTAGTTTTGAGATCATTTTGACCTTTATTTCAAAAATATGTACAGTGATCCCTTGAATTTTGTCATTGGGTTTTAACTGAGGATAGCATTGAGTTTTCTTAAGCAAACTAACTGGCACTGTAAAATTTAAGAATTTATGAGGCAAATATGCTATGTTAATATCAGATTTGACGTTGTTGATGTTTACTGTTAAAAACATCCATTTATACATTTCCAATGTAAAATTTGACCTTGTACATGGCAATGCGATGATGATGTATACACTGCATTTTTGATGAAATGTCAAGTTTGACCATGACATAGCCATTTCAAGTGTGACTCTTACAGGTCAATTTGTCAATTTTAATTTTACTTTCATCATCAGATTTCAACTTCTCAGACCATTAGCCTGGGAATGTGACTGTTATCCTATCCTGCCCAGACTAGGCATTATGTCAATTTACATCCTCATCTATGCACAATGTATGAAAGTTCAACTTGGAAATTAACTTATAGTTCTTTTCTCCAGCAAATGAGTTCAAAAAGAGCTTAAACCTTTGACATGTTTTGAACCTCAGTTGGCTTTTCAAGAAGTTTAAACTTCAGTTTCTTCACCAGCATTGGCCAGTCATTCAGTATTATCAACTCACTGTTATCCTGCCGAGATGGTTGCTTTCAGTGCATTCAGTTTGTTTCCTTTGTACTGTGTAACAACCAACATTTATCATCACACATTTTTTCAACAATTACTATGTTAAGACTACAAGTGTGATTTTCACTCTGAGGTGACATAAAGTAGTAAATCTAATAAGCTGGATTTGGGACTCCATTCACACTGAATTTTTGTACCTGACACAGATCACATACCAAAGTCATCCAATATTATCATAGCCTTCATTTGTTCCAATCATTTAGCAGCAACCCTGAACTTTAATCCGAACACCCTCCTTATATAGGAAACTAAATACAGTTACATAATCAAATGGAATTGTGTGTCAGACACAAAAGATAAGTCGACTCTAAACCCCCATTGCACCTGACCTAAATTTAACCTGACTAGAGACAACTTGAACTGTTCAAAGTTGTGTTTTTTATGTTATGTAGGACTTATAGAGTCGAATCAACTGGCTAAGTGAGAACCCCCAATGCCTATCAAGTATCTTACCCTGGTTAGATTATCATTAAAATTTATTCAAACATATCTGCAATATGGAAAAAAAATCCTATTTATATATCTCTGAATTGACAGCGCCAACCATGGAGACAGTCAAATGGAACATTGCTACTCAAGTCACAGAAGGGAAAGGAAAACTCTTGTGTGTGTTCACCTGACACTTTGGTTTGTTTAAATTTACAAATCCAATTAAACTAAAGGAAACACCCACAAATATAGTTTGTCTGGAAAACCCCGGGTTTGTGTGCGAGTTCCTTATGAATGTTTAAATTTGAAGCACTTAGAGGAAAACTTTCTTGTTTAACATGCTTTTACACTTCCTGTTACTTTTACTGAATGTGACCTATGTAAACCTAGAGAATATCACACACACACCACGATCTGGCTGCAGGTTCTTTAAATTCAACATCATTAAAATAGAGCATTTAATAACACTTTTGGATATAGACCATCACTCTGTGGACCGCTTCGTCTCTCTCAATGATACCAATATTAAACCCAATTTTCATGCATCATTTCCAGTTAAGCAATTTAATAGCAGAAATATATTGTGCGGTATGATTGATAAGGCAGTCACAATTTTTAATGTAATTAGTTTGATCAATTATTAATCAGGTACCAACTTACCCTCCATCTACAAAAAATTTAACAAAACAACCACTGATTAAAGACAGGTACTTTGACATGAAGGCACAATACATTCTATCATTTATTTACTATACTAACATCTTGTACTCTGCCAAATTAATATTTTTCACACTATAGTCCTCTGTACATTTATTGTAACCTTTTGTTTACTGCCCTTTTTCATTAGAAAGCTTATATATGTTTCTTGGATTGTTATTAATGATGATTTCAGCATAAATAATATGATCTGTAGCAACACTTGGTTGAACATGAAGTGTGAAAAGGTGCGTCTATAACATGAATGATCATGCCTCCGACAATATTTTCACTTTTTTTACACGAGTTAAAAAGTGATATTTTTAGGGTGTGGATTTGTCTGTGAAGTATTGTCTCAGTATAGATTTTCATAAATCTAAGAATTTATTTATTAAAAAGCGTTTTATTGCCAATTGCCCTACTCCTATTGTCACATCCTGTATGTTAATTTGTTCATATCTTCTAACTCTTTAGTGTATAATTCAGGTTTATGACAAATATTTCCATTTTTACTCATCATTGAATATCTTCAAATTTGTAATTTACATATTCACTTCTCCCCCTATAGCAAATTGATATTTTGGTTAAAGCCTGCACTAGCTGCAACTGGGAGTTTTTACATCAAGAATTGACCAAAGATGCATTCACTAACAATTAGTCACTTATTTATAAAAATACGTTGTTTCTGTTAAGTGGTCAATTTTATGCATAGTTCATATACACATGTAGTGTCGGTTTATCTCAAGTCAAAGCTTGGTTTTGAATCATGAGGTTTTTTTTTACTAGTTTGACTTGCCTTGATACCATATATGGTAGTGCTCATTGAATATTCAATATCAAGGCACAAGCTGACAGGTCATGCACTTTCAGTCACAGCAATTGCCGGACATTACTCCATCGCGTCTCTTGTCATTAATATTATGTTTAGTAAGTAAATTTGACAATGATGGATGGTCGAGGGAGTCACTGATTTTTAGGGTCCATACTAAAAAATTACAATTTCATTACATTGTCTTGCAGATTTCAGTATTTAAATTGTGGGGAAATGGCTTGATTGTTTTATTTACCTCTATTTTCTTCATATGTTGTCGTTTGTTTTCAATTTTGTTGACAGAAATAGAGGTAAATATAGCAATCCAGTCATGTATCCACATCAGATTTCAATCAGATTGTGTTTACAGCTACACATGTGCTTACCAACAGATAATCAAATACCCCTCATGGTGTGCAATATTCAGATTTAATAATTATGTCTAACAAAACAGTTTTAAAGAAATAGTCCTCTTGCAGCTTAAGTTGTTTCTATCTTTAATTTACCCACAATCCTAAGTTGTTTATATCTTTAATTTACCCATGATCCTAAGTTGTTTATATCTTTAATTTACCCATAATCCTAAGTTGTTTATCTCTTTAGTTACCCATAATCTTTAATTTACCCACAATCCTAAGTTGTGTATATCTTTAATTTACCTATAATCCTCATTTGTTTATATCTTTAATCTACCCATAATCCTAACTTGTTTATACCTTTAATTTACCCATAATCCTAAGTTTTATAATGACAAACATTTATACAAGGGAAATCTTCCCATTTCTAAACCACATACTCAAATCAGGTCAACATTGTCGTTTCTTTTCCATCATCCACTTAATTTTTCATGCTTGATAAATTTCTCATTCTAATTTATGAGAAACAAAAATGAACTTTACTGCAGTCCCATTAAATCAATGTATATATATCCATGACTCGAAACCTGAGGAAACATTTGAAGAACAATAAACTATACATAGGAAATGGTATGAAGGGAGAATGTTTTAATAGTCTGAGTTGAGTACAAAGTTGATTAGCTACTGTAAGATATGTATCTCATATTGAAGGTCTGAATTTCAATGAAGATAAAAACTAAAGTCATTAGTCTAATCTCTGTTTCCGCCTCATTTAGATTAGATAGAAAATAGTTTGTTCTGACCATACAAACCCATTAGCAATTAAAGTAATAAAGTTCACCTAATGTCCTGAATAACTAATGAGGAGAGAGAGAGAGAAGTTGTCAAGTTACGTGCTACCACCTGCAAGTCTTAGTGAGTTACTCAAGATTTGACCCATTTCTAATTGGAAGTTCAATGTTAGACAGAATTTGAAGTTCAATGTTAGACCTACCTGCATGATACTTTAGTGCCAGTGTGGTATTGTTAGGGTAATTTGCATCAGTGCTTGCAGTGTTCTCTGCAGGCACACTTTCATGTACGAAATGAGTGAAGTGCAGCAGAAAATATTGTATACCATAAGTGCAAATAGCCCTGAGTACCTATACTGGCACTCACTTATCATGTTCTCT
Source organism: Glandiceps talaboti (assembly GCF_964340395.1). Lineage (NCBI taxonomy): Eukaryota > Metazoa > Hemichordata > Enteropneusta > Spengelidae > Glandiceps > Glandiceps talaboti. The sequence continues at coordinate 22,646,296 of NC_135554.1, forward strand.
TTGCATATGTTTACCTGAAACTGCACATTTTGTAAAATAGTGACTTTGCATGAATGCGATATTGGGTACATGGAATGATGCATGATGGGACACTCATTTACATACAAGTATGCAATAGTTGTTTTCAGCATTACTACTAAATTTTTAATTATAATTTAAACTGCACTTTTAAAAAGTCAATTTCAAAAGTTCAACCTCAAGAACAACAAACTTCATAACAGTTGGTGCACAGTACTTTATTTCAAAATTTAAAAAACAACACATTAATTATTATAGATATCAAAATTGAGATCTTCAGGAGGAGATCGTAATCTATTTTTGTTCATAATGAGGTGTGATATATTCTATCTATATTTTGACTGATCTTGCCTTTAATTTGTCCTAATCTACTCCTCTTGTTTGAGACTCTACAAAGACAAAGATAAGGTACATTATTCATTGACACTTCATTATCTTTTTTATATAACTTATTAGTTTACAAATACTACTATCATCTGTCATTGAGATGATAAATTCATCCCTAGAGATGCTGACCGGCAATCTACTGGTTTTACCAAGAGATTCTATAATTGTGTTTGCAAAGACTTACCTACTCCAGACACCGTCAAGAAAGCATAATGATGCTACTGATGAGACGTTATCAGCTATCTTATCTAGTCGTAGACATCAATCCACGTACTACTTGCTGTGTAATTTTATTGTCATTCTAGACTAAATCGCCATCCTATGAATATTAAACGAGTGATGTATATTAATGCTAAGTTTGCGGCCATGTGCTAAACTTTGGACATTTATATTTTTTTAAACGTTTTGTTAGATTTCCAAATGATTGTGGATTTTAGTAGCATTTGAAAAACAAACAGGATTTTGTAATGAGTTGTGAATAGTGATTTCAATTTAGTGACTCACAGAAATGTGGGCAGGAAGTTTATTCAATATATTCTGCAAAGAATATAAAATGTAAATTGTGAGTAATACTTCTTCTGTTATACTTCCACCTGAAAAGTTAAATTTATGAATTATGGAGGAAATAGCCTTTTTACAGAAAAAAACTAATATTAATCATTTTCATGTTCTAAAAGAACATTTTTTAATAAACTTTTAGTACGTGTTTGTAGAAAATGATGATTTTTTAGCGATTCATTGAGAAAGAAATCAGCGATTGCAAATCTGACATTATGTAATAGTTTTACGGTCTCTATTTTAAAAATAGTTTGAAAAGAAGAGGACTCGTGACATCACATCGTCACAAATCACAGCCTCTTTAACGGCACCGTCCAAAACGTGCCATCCAGAGGTTTGCAGTATGGCGGAAGAAATAACAGCTCTGGTTTGCGAGAATGATGACATCATAAAATTTTTGTTAATAGTAGGGTTGTTGTTTTTTGGGGTAACCTTTTACCTTGTAAATTGTAAATCTTTTATTTTAAAGTCCTGTATACATACCGAAAGGCAAGTGGCCTAGCTTGTAGACAGAAATAAAGTTATTATTAGTATTTTGAAGTTTGAATACTTCGGTTTTTTACATTAGGGGAAGTCATTGTTTTAGACTTTTGGGCCTATGTATGTGTGTCACAAGTTTTTTTTCTGTAGTCTTGTTTGAGTTGTCCTATGCTGATATTTGTAAGGGGGTGGGGGTGGGGGTGGGGTTGGGGAGTGGGAGTTGGAATGTGACATAATGACTTTAGCCTTTGGTTTTAATCATACAGTGTACAACGTGACAACAACAAAATGTCAGCTATTTCAACTAAAATGGAAATCTCAATGCATAGCGAGACTTTAGCCATCAGCAGTATAACCTCTCAATAATAAATGGCAACTAAATTAACAAAAGAATCGTGACAGGGTCAAGACAACTTTGGCACTTTAAGACATCATTTCAAACTGGGAATAATACAAAGACTATATCTTTATAACGTGTCGCCTATACATTAGAATTTGATTATTGTACATAGAAATAAATGTTTCAAATTTAAAAAAATCACTTCTTAGTATTTGGACATTGTGAAAGTGATATATAGTTGACTTTGATCAGTGATCAGTGATATTGTGTTCGGGCAAATAACCCTGAATGAGTTATTCTATAATGAACACACCACGCGTCATGGCTGCAGGACCTGACTTGGAAAGCACTAAAGTGTAATTGGAATGTGTTGCCAAAACTCAAAGACACGTGGCAAGCACACAGCCATAAAGATTATCCTGCCCACATGAAAGGAATGCCTAAAACTGCCTAATTGTAGTTGGCATTGTCATGGTAAAGTACATGTATCTCCAATCCTTTAATTTGCATTCAGAGAGGAGAATAGACTCACTGAAGTGTACAAAAGCCAGTGATTGGTGTTGGTCATTGTGTCTGGCTTTGCTGTGATTATTTGTACTGTAAATTCTCTAATAGATTTTCTCTTACTTGGCAAGTCATGGTTGGTAATTCCGACGTCTTGGCATGCATGTCAGTGGCAGGGATCACTAGTATACCATTATTTCCTGTTTCTATAATGACCTTCATTTTAAGACTACTTCTGAATTGTGATTGAAGGTATGGGTAAATTTACTCAGACCACTTAATAGCAGAACTAGTGACCTGAAAACAAATGGGCAAAGTCCTTCAAAATCAAAGTAAAAATTTGTTTGGTGAAATCCCCCCCCCCCCCTTCTCTACAAATACAAAATAGAGAGAGAGAGAGAGAGAGAGAGAGAGAGAGAGAGAGAGAGAGAGAGAGAGAGAGAGAGAGAGAGAGAGAGAGAGAGAGAGAGAGAGAGAGAGAGAGAGAGAGAGAGAGAGAGAGAGAGAGAGAGAGAGAGAGAGAGAGAGAGAGAGACTGACTGCTAAAACAAGAATTAATGATGTCATTGAATTGTGTGAGGGTAATATCCTCTTTCAGGAAATAAAAAAACAGAACATTTGAAGAAGAAAAAATACAAACTATAAAATGCAAAACCTTGGGGAGTCAACTTATATATGTAACAAAGTCATGGGTAGAAAGTTGTTCACAGTTGACCTTGACATTTGTAGATTCTGTAGCATAAAACTAATGTGTTCATGCATTGTTTGACCTAAGCAAGTGTATAGTGCAAATCAATAAAGATCCACTGTATAGAGACACTGAGAGATCTCAGCTACATCAGGAAAAAATTCAAATTTTATTTAAGTAAATTCCTTTGTCTTTCATTCAAAATTGTGTTTATATATATTATATATATACACACTTGCTATTATCTATACTACAGATGCAAAAAAACTCCTTATCATCAAAACAAACACAAACAATGAATTTGGATGGAAAAATTAAGGCTATCGATTTGAGATGGAACGAACACAAATGAGGCACTGCTATAAATGAGAACACACACTGAGATATAATTTAATCACACACACACACACACACACACACACAGTATGTGATGTAATCATGTGACCGGCTGGTGATTATGCCATTGTTTGTTCGTTATTTCTAATCTAATTATGGCAATAATACAAGCCAAACCTGAAATACTGTGAAATGATAATCACAAAAGTAGAGCAGTGTATACGAGTATTGATGTTTTCAGACATATATTTACATTAGATATCTGATTACTTTCTCTTTTTTCCCCTTCTCATCTTACTTTTATCAATACTTCAAGATTTAATCTAAAATTTGTTTTAAAAAAAGGCCTGGAAGACTAGTCGGAAATTACTGTCTTTTTTTACTCTTCATTGCTCCAGAGTTTCACAGTGGAAAGTAGTTTTGCTATTCTATATTTAAAATGTCAATCTCTCTCTTTGAATTCTTGTATTTCATTATTTTTTTAAAATATCATTTACCTTTTCTCTTGAAGTGACAGTTCTTGTATTTTTATAATTCAGACAGTCTGCCATGTCTTTTAACAACTTTACTTTTGAATTGAAAAATTGATACCCCCCCCCCACTTTTTTTTTTATTTTGTGTTGTTGGTCTTTGTCTACCTTTTGTCTTTGCCTACTATTCAGACATGTGTAACTGTTTTATTTATTTTTCCTGCCAAAATGTTTAGAATTTTTTTTTTACACATTCCGAGTTCAATTACAATTCCTTTTTTTGACCTACACTACAAAAATTAGTAACATAAATATTTTTTTTTCTAAAATGATTGTAATCTTTTCAACATTTTTGGTTCTCGATACTTAGATCTTATTCTTGAATATTTTTCTTCCTCTCAGCCAAAGAAAATATGCATGACCTAAAGGGCCTTGTTGCTACGAGTTGCAAGATAAGTAAGTGACAAAACTGTCAGATAGTGAGCATTTTGTGGCAGAATTGAAGAGAAATATTTGAGAATGATATAATTACACCACCTCAAGCTTAATTTATGAGAAATTGGGATAAAAATGGGATTTGGATAATTTTGACTCATATTTCGAGTACCACAAAACCAGTGATATTTACACAGGTTGTCGTGATGTAGAACCACCAGGGAATAGAACCCATATTTTCTGTTCAAAGACAATAGCTTGGTTTGCGGATGGTATTATGCTTGTTATGTTATCAGGTAAGCCACCAGAGATGACTTTGAACTTCAACTGCAAAATTAAAATGTCTTAGATCTGTAGACTTGTGGCAGAATATTTTAACTTTGTTCATCATTTTACATGTAAGTTTAATAACGAAAGTTTTAATATCAAATGTAAGTTAAATGTAAAGTTATAAAACAAAATGTCACAGGCTTGATTAGTTTTGTGGCATAATTAATACTTCAACTTTGATCTTCATCAAACAAGTGACTTTTGATAACAATGATGGTTTTTAATGCGAAGGAATTAGCCTGAATAATGCTATGGAGATATCGTTAATTAAACTGCCAGATGCCCAGTTCACTGGTTCATTAAAAATACATTACATTGAGTAATTTTACCATGAACGCAGATATCAAGAAAGCCCACAGGGTAAAGATTCAAAGTGATGACAGACATTATAATGAACTGATCATAAAGTTTCCGACAATCTTTAGCACATTATTGGTTTTAATCCCTGTGCGATAAAAAAATAGTCACAAGACAGTTTTGTTTGTCTGCGATGGTTGGTTTAATTTGGCGTTACATTCAAGGCGAGGTCACAGTGTCTAGACATCATTATAAAAAGTAGGATGAACTAGTAGTAGTATTTGAATAAAAAAGAGTCAAAGTATAGATGAAATTGCCATAATTTAAGAAAAATATGACTAGATTTTTGAACAGTGACTTTTCTGTTGATTTTTACAATGGTTGGGGGATGTTATTATCAGATCAGAGATTTGATACACTGTCAATTGTATGAGGATTTCACTCTTTAGAATGGTTATTCATGAAACTCCTGAAAAAAGTTCTTTAATCTCTCCAAATGTCACCATCTTCTAGTCCTTTTGAAGTAATAAAAGAAATTTCATGAGTCCACCATCTTGTTTTTCAAGGAAAACGACAGTCTTCAATTTTCCTATCGAGTTGGCACGGTATTCGGTGGCCATATTGGATTCTAGACTAATTTTGGCAACATTATGACCTCTGTTTTAAACAATTTACATGGTGACCCCTGACTTGTTTTCTTGATTTTAACAGAAAATGGGTTGGATTTTTCTTGAACAATGAAACAACGGAAGTTGAAACAGTTTATTTCCAAGTTACGTTTTACCATAAATCCCCAACAGCTGCAATTTTTCACTTTTTATACGTTAGTGTGGCGAGTTGGAAAATACACTATTAAAATCTTATGACACCATTGTAGTTATTCGAGTCAGTTGAATTAATTACCTGTCTACTAATTGTTGACGGTACTGTCGATATTGCCTTGATGTCTGTATGTAAACAGATGCTTGTTACAAAGTATAAAGTACTATAATACACTTTTCTGTATTTCGTCTTTAGAAATTGTTCAAATTTTCCTAAATGTAAGTATGTGGAGTAGTTCTTTCAAAAAAAACATAAATAGAAATTGAAGCTGGCGTCAGAAAGCAAATAAACCCAGCAAGTCGTGTCATTTTCTGTAAAACTACAAAAAACTGTCTGTGTCCTATATTAAAACTCTGCTTGATAAAGTATGATCCCTATACAAGTCTAACTTTGTTACCTCGTCCTCATCGTATGCAAGTATTTGCACGCAAAAAAAAAAAAAGTTAGGGAAAGAAAATTTCTAAAGAGGTTATTTAATTGTCAGAGGGCTGTATGAAAGCCATATCCTAGTCAACTTAAAAGACTTGGTATACAAAGGAAAACGGCACACAGAGTAGCTGTAGGGAGCAGTATTATAACATGTACTATAGGTATATCATCTCTTGGGAAATGTATGGATGGCAGGAGATAAAAGTCCACTTTCTATTTATACGACATGCAAAAGGAAGGAAGAGAAATAGAATATCCAGTGAGCATTAGGAGCTTCGGGTCTGTTTTATATTCTATTTTAGAGTGGGAATTGGGATAGCCTTGCTGACATTTCCCCATGGAATGATAGCAGTGGACTGTGATGGAGTTCTTGTTAGTATATGTATGAAAGATCAAAGACTGTGAAAGTCATGCAATTTGTATCTGCATTACCTTGTGCAGCCAGCCTGATACGAGTTAGTGAAAATTTGATGCATTAGTCTTTTTTTTTTTTTTTTAACTACATGTCTTTCAGTATGTTAGTAAATGAAGGAAGTGAATTCCTTATCATGGGTTCTGACCCTATACATTGTGATTTGTTTGTGTTCCGTTTTCCCTCGGTGGAGTTTTCCCAGCCAGGGTTTTGGACTTCGGGGCTGTGTACTAGTAGGGAAGAACGAATACCAAGCTGTCTAAATAACTTAAAGTCATTGTCTGATCTGTAATATATTCTCAATATTTATACCATTGGGAAAACTATTATTTTTTTCCCCTCCTACATGTCTGAGATCCATCAAGTCGACTGGGAAATTTGGTTAGTTTATTTAATGCGTCAGAAAGTGGCTTGAATGATGAGTATTCATTTTAAATATCTCGAGTATATAATAATTTTTCTATTGGTAATTTATATTTGCAATCTCCCTAGCTGCTTTTAAGCTTTGTTATATTTCAGAAATGAGAGATTATAAATTATGTACACATAATATTAAACTGAAAAACACATCTTTCATTTACTTGCCGTATTTTTCATTGTACGATAAAGTACCAAGGCGGAAACATATTTAAAACCATGAAGACTTTTTAAAAAAATCATTTAGCCTAAAACAAAATATGTTTTCAAAATTTTTCAGTTGGCTGGGCATATTGTAAAAAAAATGTAATTTTCAAAATTAACATAATATGTCCCTTGGAAATACAAGTTTTGAAATTTTGCTGTTACTTTTTTCAAGAAAACAAACAAAACTGTAAAAAAAAAAAATCATGAAATTTTTTCAAATAGAGGTCAAAATTCTGCCATTTTTGGATCCAATATGGCCGCTGAATACTGTGTGAATACGGTACTATTGGAAAATAACAGACTGTTGATTTCCTTGACAACAAGATGGTTCACCCCAAATTTCATTTATTATTTCAAAAGGACCAGAAATAAGTAAAATATGGCAAAGTCTGCAGAAAGTTGTATAACTTTGATTTTTAGGATGATGGATTCTAGTCCTGCTTCCATGACGGTGCACGAGTCTGTATTACTGACTTGACTCTAAACACCGAGGGACAATTGTCAGAATCGAGTCCCGAATTCCTCCGTATGCAAGCAGGACTAGATGGATTCCAGAGGCTGGTGCAATCTACCTTAATTATATGTAAAAATAGTCATTGCTATTGCTATAACAACAAAGTAAGGTTTGATTGACACCTGTTAAGGCATTAGGGTAGCTGTTTTTCAAATCCTTAGCGTAGATGGGTAACCGAATTGCTAACGTAAAGTTTCTTTTAGCCAATTCATTGCATTTTTCCAGTGAAAATTGTTTACGCAAAAAAAAAAAAATACAAAAAAAAGGTAGAAGAAAGAACTCTATCTCACATTAGGATTAAAATAGTTGCCTGGCTAAGCTCTAGAAGAAAAATTCGGTCCCTGAACAAAAGGAACGATTCTATTTAATCCTTATGGATCCACTGATAAGTCCAGTAGTATTAATCCAAGCATAGGATTCAGACATTGGGGTTTAATAGACAATTTTCAAAGATCTTTTGGTGTACGTCCCAAGTCAGGATGTATCTGTGTTTGACTTGTACCATCTGAAGTCTTCAGGTAGGAATTATAAGGCTTTAAATTTTTGATGGTGTAAAACGGGGGGTGGGGCTATATTTACTCTCTAATTGAACTGAGTCTGCTAATCAATCATCCTAGTTTGACTAGAAGTTTAACAGAGTGTGTTTTAGATGACATTTAAAGACAAAATCATGAAAATAATGTCATGCTCATCAATAATTGCTTGCCAGATAAATTTGATATGTTTGAATACCATCAATGTCATTTCAAATGAAACATCATATTTCAGTATTAAGAAAATCAACAAATGAAGTGAAAGCCATTAAAAAGAAAAATGATACCACTATTAGACTGCTAGTGTCAGTCTATTTATTTTGCTATTATTCTGTATCAAATGTTGTCTGGTTGAGAAACACTGCTGCTACAAATCTTTACAGTAATGGCTTTAGTTTAATTAGCTTAATAAAAAAAAAGGATCTGAGTGCTAGTTAGTGATGGTACTGTGTACACAGGTTTGACTTTCTTGTGTAAACAGTAGATTTAATGGTCCAATTGGTTTGTCAATAAATTGTGAATAGTGATATGGTAATAGGGTTTGATTTCTATAGGTAATGTCACTTAGTACAACAATATGAATATATTAGTCAAAAAACAAAAGCAAAATTTCGAGGAAAAAAATTGTCCCAGTTGCTGATATAAAGAGAGCTTCCATCAGTGATGAAGAGAAGTGACTAAGATTTTGGAGGGTTTAAGTTGCCTAGATGATGATTAAGTATCGTTGCTACAGGGTGTAGATGTATGTGTAAAATGGAGTGAAGACATTGAACTTCTAGCAAAGTGTCTAAGAGTGCAATGAACTCTTCACTTGAAGTACAATCCTTTACAGGACTGTGAAATATTGTCTTCAAATGAATAGAATGTTTCAGACTTCTTCTGAAATATATGCCCGGTGGTGGCAGTCCCCGGATTGGTGGGTACCCATGTTTGTTAATGAAATTTCAAATGTACCCCCCCCCCCCTCTGATGAAAAACCTTCAAGGACACCGAATCCATACACTGCACGTACACTGTTTGCCCTAATGTTTGAATACTATAATTGTAATACCATAGCAAGCACCCCTTTTTTACGATTCTGCGTACCCAGATGGCTGACGAAAAACACCCACTTTTCCATGAAATTTCTAACAAGCATGCGTACCTGCTTCGTCTGGGACTGCCACCATCGGGAATATATGTACATGTCATTCCTACTGAAGTCATAATCTGGGTATCTTGATTGGCCATATGAAGCAGGTGTGGCCATCAGCTGGGTATAATGTGATTGGCCATATGAAGCAGGTGTGATTGGCCATCAGCTGGGTATCATGTGATTGGCCATAGTTATCAGGAGTGATTGCCTATGTTATTGGATGCAGGGTTTCATGTGATTGGTCAATGAAACAGACACAGTAAAATAAACATACAATTAAAGTGAAATGTACTTAGTCCTGCTTACTGAGGTCAGGGTAAAAAGTACATTATGTGGATAAAGAGACGTTGATTACACATAGTAACTGTAATCTTAAAGTGGCTATATGGGTGACAAATTAGCATTTATTTCGGATTTTTTAATTCAAAAAACCAACATTGCCATGTTTTTCCAATTTGAAAAAAAAGGTGAAATAGCATCTACCAAGGCAGTGTGTGTACATCGTTAAATTGCAAAAGGCTAAAATGTATGTCGAGAGTTTGTTATGGTACGTACAATAACAAACATTTTGTGAAATTTGTCAATTCATTGAATAATATTCAAACAAGGACTTGCTGTATGTTTTTGTACATTTTGTTTTTCAAACAGGAAAATATAGTAGAGGCATTTTATCAATTGAAATCAAAATTAAGTAGCTATTTCGTATCCTTATGGCCACTTCCATAATAAATATCATGCATGCAAATCTCACCCAAAACAATATAGCACAACTATATACCGCCAGACAAGTCTTAAATTACCAAAATAATATAACACTATGTAGTAAAAAGTTATTATGGTTTAAAGGCGTGTACAATTTCATTAAAATTTCCAGTTTTGGTGGCTACAGTTATAAAGATAGAATTGTCCCCGAGGGACCTTTACAGATGGATATCAATTTTATTTCTCATTGTTGTTAAGAATGATATTGAATTCACACACCAGAGGGCTATAGCTTTGTGCACATTGTTCAAGAGTAATCGTTACCTATTGTATATGTGGGGGGAAAGACATTGATTTCTGGCAAACAAATCTCAGCAGAGTCGTTATACGTTTTTCTGTCTTTTTTAAAACCTATTTCCTACAGAATGTATTGAATTGGAATGTATACTTCGATTTCTTTTGTACAGTTTTGTATTTGTACCCTTCTCATATTGTGATCAATTAATAAAACTATGATAAAATAGTCAAATATTGAGTCTGGTTAATCAATCAATCAATCAGTCAGTCAGTCAGTCGATTGATTAAGTCTGTCTGTCTATGTATGCATGTATGTATGTATGTATGTATGTATGTATGTATGTATGTATGCATGTATGCATGTATGCATGTATGTATGTATGTATGTATGTGTGTATGTATGTATGCATGTATGTATGTGTGTGTTTGTGTCCGTCCGTCCATCTGTATGTATGTATGTATGTCTGTCTATCTGTCTGTTTTTCAATCATGTACTGATAAATGGATTACTTGTCATTTTGATTTTTAACTTTTGAAATGTCATTTTTAAATAAACTTGATTCCAATGCAATGTTGAACTTGGAATCAAATCAACACAATCAGTTGAAACGATTATAAGTTTATAATCCGATCAACCAGACATTGTGTGTTGATTTATCATTTGAATAACCAGTCGTTTGCACAGTTTTTATGTTTTTGTTTGCTCACTTTTTATGCTTTTTGGGACGTCAAAGTGTTTTGTTTTTTCAGTCTATTAATTCTACATACAAGGAATATAAACCAGTTGAAAATCAGGAAATTGACATAAAGTTGGTGTTGACTAAAGTGTTGGCTATCATGGAATCATAAAAAAATGTAATGAGACTGTCTGACTGCTACAGTTATGGTGTAAAATGAACGTAAAAAAAACAACACCAGGAAATGAAGTCTGCTGAAGGTTACTATTAAAACGGATTTCTTTTATTCCATTTTAATAGGTTTTAGATAAAATTGTCAACTTCTTATTTTAAATGCTTCACCTTGCACATGTCTGAGTTTGAACATTAAACAAACATGGAAAGGAATTAATTGCTTAGAATAACTGAAAAGAGGAATTTGATCTAGGAAATTATTTTTTTATTATGTTTTTTTTTACCTTGTCTTTTTTTTTTTTTACACCTGTTGCAATAATTCAAATGTCACTTGTCATAGTCTTGTGGTATGTACAATTTATTTGAAAATTACCTATTTTAACCCTCTCCTGCAGAATTGTCTGTGATAAACAGCAACATATTTCAAAGAGGGCAATTTTATGTTTTAAAAATAAAGAAAATGATGAAGGAAAGAAATGCTCTCACGCATAGCATATACGTGAATTGATAAACACAACAAGTACAAATATACAATTTACATTTCATTCTCGACTTTTGAGGTACTTTTGTTGGGGAAAAGTTTGCAAAGTTGAATAATTTATAAGCAAATACATACTGATATATTTCTATGAAAATCTTGGTTTTTAAAAAGTATTGGTAAACATGCAAACTATCACAATTTCCAGGAGAGAAAAAACAGAAATTACCAAAGTGACAATTTATTTGACATAATCATTGTTAATTAATAGTTGGTGTTGATTTCAATAAATTCCTAAATTTTGCAACGTTTGATAATTTTTATGCAAAACAAAAAAAATATTTAATTTTTCTATACTGTGTAAAAATCTCGGTTTTGATTAAAAATAAACTTTAATTTTTGGAGGAGAAAAAACCCATGGAAATACCAGGATGTGATGTTATCTTGTGTACAATACTTTATTTTGAACTATAATAAATCCTAAATACCAGCAGAGAACTTGGCATTTCTTGTGTTTTATATGCCTCTAAGATAATATTAAGAATCTGTTGTTCTTCCAGTGTTTGTATTGGAATTTGATTACATGTTATTACAATGGAAGTTATTTTTAGTGACTAGTTGAGCCAACAACGACAATCAGCATATATATGCAATTATAGTTGAAAATGAGAAAATGTAATTGCTTATTCAGAATTAGGTCAGTAACTGTTGTATTTTCTCACAAAAGGTTCATTCTTACATTTATTCTATTTATTTGTACATTTCCCTTAAAGATATTAATTACCCCCAAAATATTTCCCCTAAAAAATGAAAATTCGGTTCAATATTTCATTTCAAAATTTTGCCTGATATAAAGTGTAGTCACTCACTCAGCCTGGATTTTGTTACTCGCTGACAAACAAAATAACTCAAAATTCTTTGTAAAAATAGTTTTATTTATTTGTAATTGTGTGCGTAAAAACAGAACACAAGAAAATTTATAACCAAAATAACTTCAAAGTGAAAATAAAGAATTATTTGGGTCATCATAAATACAAGTTAAAATATGTTAATATATTGCATTTTAAGATTCATATCAAGGTGACATTTCATTACCGTCCTGTCACTTTTTAAATATTTAATCCAAAGAAAATTATGCCATAGGAATTTTTTTTTGGAATAACAGTTTCTAGAAGGCATTATAATTGAATGAACCCTTGATATGAAAATATTTTTTTAAAGAAAGCTGTGAGAAAATAATCTGGATGTATACGGATGATTTGTTCAGATCTTTATATTTCATCAGACTACAGTGCTTATGACACAAACTCTTGTCAAAAATAGATTCACCAATATAGTGACATCAATTTGCCTTTGTAATGTTTACATCATTTCAAAATGTCAAATTGAAATTGAATTTTTAGTCTTATCTAATATTAATAGTTTTAATGATGGAAAAAATTTCAAATTGGCTCTCAAAGGAAAAAATAGATATTTTGAATAAATTAATGACAAGGGAAGCCATTGTTGACTGAAATAATATTGTACAATGAAATTATGTACCACCCAGACTGTGGTCAACTTCAGGGACCCCCCCCCCCAAAAAAAAAAAAAAAAGAAAGAAAAAGTTTGTCTTTTTGAATTCAAAAATGAAGTTTTAAAATGATGTATTCAGACTACCCCCTTCCCCCATCAAAAGTTATCATCTTTATGAAATGGTAATTTTTCAAAATTGAAAGTTTTTGAAAGAAACTAGATGGACTTTTGTTTACTATGCTGTCTGTCAGAATATTAAAGTCAGTAAGTCAGTTTTATTGGAAAAATCTAAACAAAAGCATATCGTCAAAAATTGTTCCATCTCCTGGACTGTCCTGTCGTACGTCAAGAAAAATAACAAAAACAGGTACGACATTAAAAATGAGATTTCTATTTTTAACCTCTAAATATTCATGTTATTTACGTCACTGTTTATATGTAATTGTCGGCCAGGGGACACATATCTTAGAGTATCATAAAATGAATGGTAGTTGTCATCAGCATACTTCATTATGCATGCGTTTCCTCCGTCATTATTTAAATAACACAGTACCAGGATATGCTTCCAGTGTTTAGTGGATATCCAGCTTGGACTTGTCAACAGCCCAAATCAAATTTTATGATATTGAGTAAAAAACATCCCCGATCTGAAACCGCAATAAAACAAGAATGAACCATTTCATTGCCTCTTTCACAGTCTGTATTAGTTTTGGGAACAATAGCTTCAAAAAATGTAATCATAAAATATGAGTTTTTTGCAAATCCTGTGGCTTAGATATGATATTAAAATTGTTTCCCAACAATTTTTTTTTTTACGAGTATTCCTTACTTATCTCATAATTAATTTTAGATGTCAATTTTTGATAAATCACTAAACTTCTGAGATAAATGAGTAAGGAAATATTAAAATGGCATATGGGAAGAAAAAAGTCGCTTTCTTTAAGTCAATTTTCTAGTCAGGTATTTAAGAAATTGTAATCAAGTAAAGGAAAAGATGGGAAGATTGTAATCACCATGTATTACTGTAAATATGAATTTAAGTCATAAAAATATTGTAGCTGGGATTAGAAGTGTGTTCGTTTCAGATTGTTGGCTGATGAGGTTATGAAAGAAACGCAGTGGAAGCACGGTTGATTGATTGAAAGGGAATAAGGAACGGGATTCAGCTGTCTGCGTTATCACCATCGGTATTGTTGCTAGCTTGGCTGCTTGGATAAAAAACCTAGCCATAATAATAGTGAGAAAACACCACTAGTACTCAGTGTGGTATGAAAGGCTGTTTTAAAGCTGATTCAATTTTATTAAATTTATCTGTTTTCCACCCAACTCATTTTACGCCAGATTTGCTAAGACAGGCTCACTAGATCTCATTAACGTTCATTTCAGCTCCAAATGAGTTTCTCGTCCTGCAAATGGTCTGTTACCAAGGAAAGCTAGCTACTCTGTACATTTAGACTTTACTGAACTCACTGCACTGTTCATAATGTTAAGTTGAGTCACAATAGCAATTCAGTCATCTCAAGATCTAGGCAATGTCTTGAGGAGGAAAAGAAGAGATAGAAAGAAATGGAGGAGAAAATGATCAAAATAAGATGGAAGAGGAAATGAGGATCGAGCCAAGACCAGAAATCTGAAGTTTAACAATAAGTCTACAAAATATTTGGCATTTTCGATAATTTTGTATTTTTCACAATATTTTTCTTCTAAACTATAAAATGTCAAATCTTAATTTTTAAATGTTTTTAAATTTTAAATTTTTTGTATCATTTAATAACACTGTTGAGTGAAGACTTCATCGAAACGTTTTCAACACAGTACCAACACAAATTATTGCATATATAAAGAACGAAAGGCAAATACTTGACACACTGCACTATGCAGGGCTTACATAACACTGTCAATTTAAGGTCTGTCGGATGGTGGTCATCTTGACAGAGGATTTGGCTTATTTTGGAAAAATTGTGAACTTTTTCTTGCAGAAATTGAATCTCAAACATTGTTATAATTAGACTCATAGATACATGCCTATCCTCTTGCTTGTATCTTGGTTGTATTTTTTGATAAACAATAGTTACTTTGCTTTAATGTCGATGAATTTTCTATTTCATCTACTTGACTTCTTTTTAACCAAAATTAGAGACATGTGAACGTCAAATTGTATCAAGTGTGCAAACCTAGTTAAAGATTTGAGCTGTTTTTGTACTGAATTTATAGTATTGGAAACAATATAAAATTAATTCTCTTGATATATCTTCCAAATTTCAAAACTAGTGAACAGATTTAGAAAGGAAGATCACAACTTTAAATTTGCATAATTATAATTATGTACAATTTTTTTTTTCAAATTATGTACAAAATTGAATGCAACTGGCTATGACGACATGAAACAAATTTTTTAAGTAGTTGCGTCCGACAACTGAAACAAAGGATTTTTAAAAACACAATAAAACGTGTCGATGTTTGAGTCTGAAGAGTAAAAAAGTACATTAACTTTATGAGTGTGGGTTTTTGAGAAGTGTTTGGTGCATTCAGTGTTACGATGTTTGAGTTTAATAAGGTTTGTGCTGTCTAACATTTCATTTAATAAAAGAGAAACACTAAACGTCTATTGTGTTGCTAGGAAGAGGTGAACTACGGCTAAACATAAAACCATGGAACAGGTGTCAAACAATTACACAATCTTACATATACTAGCTACCATCAACATTCAACTCAAAAACTTAATTCAAAAGAATTTTTAGACCATATTTCATGAACAAGATGTATCGACATTATATTTAGAGGGGGAACCACAGCTGTAAGGACAATTCTAATGAAGTGACTCGTATACAACTGCTAATGGCAACACCTCGGCCATTCTTGTTCTTGTTAAGTGAGCATCATCAGTGTAATATTTCAAAAGCTAAATAGAGGAAAAAGGGTATATTGTATTATTAGACAAAGTGCCGAAAAACAAGCCGTTGGCAGTGTCGTGGGAAGTGTGAGACAGTTTTACTTTATTGAAGGACATTTTCACAGATTTTTAGCAGGAAGTTAGCTTCATTCCTTGAATGCATTTGCACCTGTTTTCATGGGAGGAATAATGTTGTGTTGCTATGGTTTCAGACAAGTACAACACAGTTTTAACAACATGTACTCATAAAATAATATACTGTATGTATAGTTTCCAGGCAAACTTCGATACAAAATGGAAATTTATGGGGTTTTATAAAAAATGAAGTTGATTAAAGAGAAAAGGAGACAAAATCCGTCTTTTTTTTCATATCTGGAAAAAATTTGACACAATTGAAAGGAAATTTGCCACACTCTGCTGGAATATTAAAATAATTTAACCCCTCCTGCCCCTCTAAAAATTTCAAATTTTTTTTATCTTTGAAAAAATATTTTGTTATACTGTTCCTCTTCTACGTTTTTTGTGATTTTACAGTTGTATATTGGACTATTACCATTCTGTTTTCAACTGCATTGCCAACTGTTTTGTATCACAAAATGTTGAAATGACACCATATCATCATACCTTTTATAGCAAAATATTTGCACTTGTCAGTTCAAGGAAACTTGAAACTTTCAATTTCAAAATATGGTCAGAAAAGTAATATTAACAACATATGTAAAAAAATTTTAGAGAATAATGTCTTGTCAAGCAAACACAAAGGAGGGAAGATTTTCCCTCCATTTTTTAAAGACAATGATGTCACAGCTGAAAGTGTCATTTTAAAAGCTTACGAAAAAAAAAATCACTACTGCAAATATGTCTTATTTCTTTGTTCCTGTCTCTGTGAGACTTGGCTCAAAAGCTTAGCAGTTAATACCAGGAGAATGAATTTATTGATTAGAGATATTTGCTGTCGGTGATATTATGATTTTTGTCTTTGTGTTATGATGCCTAAATATACAGAATAACAAATCCATCAATTACCTGTCTTCAATCAGAAAAGTGTCAACAGCGAGATACAAGTTTAATCTCTAGAAAAGATTACAAAGTTTACAACAGTATCTTTAGGCACTTTTTTTTTTTTTTTTTTGGGGGGGGGGGGGCTTTTCTTTGTCACAACACTTGTTTTTGTGCTGCTAAAGCCCAATTGTTCTACTTTTACAATAAGTTGACAAAATAAAGCCTTACTGTATCCGTCTGAATTAAGGTGCCTGAGGGACCAGTTTCTCTCAAAATCAAAGTTATTCAATTCTCTCAAAACTTTGCTATTAGGAAGCTTGTTTCTGGTCTTTTTGAAATAACAAAAGAAGTTTAGGGGTTCACATCTTGTAAACCAACAATCTTTTACTTTCTCATAGCATTATAAACACACTATTCAGCGGCCATTTTGGATTCCAAAACAGTTTAATTTGATAACATTTTGACTTCAATTTTGAAAATTTGTACGATGACCCATGATTTTTTTTCTTGATTTTAACTGAGAATAGGTTGGCGTTTTCTTGAACAAAGTAACAGTAAAAGTTTATTAGTTATACAATATTTAACTTGTTAAATAAGTGTTTGACAACACAGGAAGGTACACACCTAGCAATTACATAACCTCTGTTTACAGACCATACCAGTCACACATTTATTGCCTATCACCTCATTCTTTCACAAGAATTCGCTACCATCATAGCTGTTGTACACTTCTCCACATTTATTTTGTTCCCTCCAATATACCATTGAAGGAATTAACATGCCACGAAGCAGAAAATCCACACCTGCAACGAGACAGCCTCGACGTCCAGTTACTCGTTCCCAGTCAGGGATAGACACCGGTCTCAACGATCTCGACCGTTTAGCTCGGGACATCGTGCGTGCCACAGGAACAGCCAACGCCCAAACTCCACCTCAAACTACCCACAACAACAACCTACCAACAGGCAACGATCGCCCATCGTCTGAAAGCATTTTAACTACTGACTGCTGAGTTGAGACGATCCATCGATCGACTGTCGTCAGCTCTCGCCAATTCAACGGCTAATGGTACTCCGGATACAAATTCGCCAGCCAGTAACGCCCACCGTGGGACGTCACGCACCACTCAAGGCGACGAAACCAACAACCCGAACAATGGACACAGTAACGACCCCGATCTCCTCGCCACGTCGGGCATCTCCTCCGACAGCCTGCCCCACATCGAGCTGGTGTCGGCCTCTACCCGTCGGGACATACTGCAAGGTAAGGATGTCAACTTGGCTTGTCTCCTTATACCCAGCTATAAGCAATCTGACTATGACCGCCATATCGTCGTGGACGAAGCAGCCTATACACTACGTCCACTCCAAGACACTCGCCGCTCTCGACCTTTGACCCTGCAGGAATTCATCCTCGCTTTTTCGATATACAAGAACATTATGTGCGGAGCTTACCAAAATCGTCGGGCAGAACTAGATGCATACCAACGAGACATTATTGACATGGCCACTCGTTACTCGGGCCTCACCTTCTATGAATACCACCGTGCATTCTCTGCCCGGGCAGCAGTGCTACTAGAACTACATAACATTAAGGTAGACTGGTCCAAACGCGACAACAATTTATTTTGTTCAATTTTCGCTGGGCAGAAAGCCAACGCCTGTCGGATCTGTAATAGCCTCAGTCACGCAACGGGTTTTTGTAACCAACTGGCTGCTCCCACTACAACGACAACCGGAAACGCATTCTCATCGACTTCCGGTTCCGCTTTCTCGTCAACTTCCGGTTCCGCTGACCAGGACCGCCAAGGGCGCCCTCGCATCAAGTTCCGCGGAAAGGAAATTTGCAATAACTTTAACACCAAGAATGGCTGCAGCCAGGTAAGCTGTAACCGATTACATGCCTGCATCCGCTGCTACTCAGAAAACCATGGGCTGTCAACTGGGCAATGCACCCATATGCCAATTACCAACAAACAATGACTCCGCGCCTCCACTCCTGTCGACATTACGGCTCTCGACCTTGAACTAACTACACACCCAGACCGTGATTTCGTCACCCACTTGATTTCGGGTCTCACCAACGGTTTCCATACGGGGGTCACTACACTACCGCATGACACCTACGTCGCCCAAAACCTGCTTTCGGCATGCAACCAGGCAAACATTGTTTCAATTCAGCTTGAGGAAGAGGTGCGGAAAGGTTACACGATCGGTCCCTTCAACTCTCCGCCATTTCCCGAGTTTCGCTGCAGCCCCCTCGGCGTCGTTGACA
Organism: Glandiceps talaboti; assembly: GCF_964340395.1. Taxonomy (NCBI): domain Eukaryota; kingdom Metazoa; phylum Hemichordata; class Enteropneusta; family Spengelidae; genus Glandiceps; species Glandiceps talaboti. The sequence goes on from NC_135554.1 coordinate 22,665,620, forward strand.
AAAAATACTCAAACAAGAAGAGACTGATTTTAGACCTTTCGTCGCCACGCAACAGTGCCAAGGTCACCAGCATAAATGACCTACTCAACAAAGAAGAGTTCTCACTGTCATATGTCAAACTGGACGACGCCATCAACGCAATTAAACGAGCAGGAAAAGACCCCATCACCGAGCATGGATCTGTACATCGACGCTAGCGGTCTGGGCTACGGTGGATACTACCAAGGACACTGGTTCCAGGGACACTGGGCACATGACCTCAGGCTTGACTCTAACCCTTCTCTCTCCATTGCCTTTCAGGAACTTTATCCGATTGTAGTAGCAAGTGTACTTTGGGGGAAAAGTTTTCATTCTGATAACCTCGCAACAGTGCATATCATTAACAAGGGCCGATCAAAGTCAAAAGTGATCATGATGCTTATGCGCCGATTAGTTCTAGTGGCTGCCACCTGCAGTTTTGTGTATTCCGCAGCATTCATCCCCAGTAATACTAACACAATTGCCGATTCTCTTTCTCGTTTTCAGATGCAGCGTTTCCGACAAGTAGCACCTGGAGCAGCTGCCAAGCCGTGCCCCCTACCCTCCAACGTGCTCTTCACCTAAACCAGGCTATCTCATCATATCAATTATCGGCACTGGGATCGAGAACCAGGTCATCCTACAACACCGGCCTACGAGCATGGCTACGTTTTACTGCTCTCTTCGACATCGCCGGTCCATCGCCTGCTTACCCCGACATCTCCGAGGAGATACTTATCTACTTCGTCTCCCATTGTGCTCACACACTTCGGCTCTCATACAAAACCATCAAGGTGTATTTGGCTGGGGTACGTAACCACTACGTTCAGGCAGGGCTTCCAAATCCATTGCTCTCTACATCGGGGCAACCACTCCTGCGGCTTCAACACATCATCCGCAGCATCCGTCGTGCACAAGGAGACAATCCCCATCCACGCCTACCGATCACACTTCCTCTGCTTCAAAACCTGTGCCATCTCTTGCATAACACACTGTTTGGATCGTACACGGACTTACTTCTGGAATCTGCGTTCCTTCTCGCGTTCTTTGGGTTTCTACGCTGCGGCGAGTTCACTCCCTTGACCGCATCATTCAGCCACCATACCCATCTCTGCTACGGGGATGTTTCGTTTTATCCACATCAGCGGTCTGCAGTTACGGCCACCGTTCATATCAAAGCATCGAAGACAGACCCTTTCAGGAAAGGTTTTGATCTACGACTGTACAGGACTTCCAATACAGTGTGCCCCGTCTCTTCGCTTTCACAGTTTGTCCAAATACGCACGGCTATGGCAGCAGCGGCTGAGGACCCCCTCTTTGTACTTCCCGACGGCTCACCCCTGACTTCGACCAAATTCGTCATCCTTTTACGCGTGGCACTGCAACGCCTGGGACTGGACCCTTACAACTACGCCGGACACTCCTTCCGCATTGGGGCTGCCACAGCGGCTGCAGTGGCCCACCTGCCAGACCATGTCATTCGCACGCTTGGACGCTGGAACAGTGACTGCTATACCACTTACATACGGACACCTTCACATGTATTACACACGGCTTTCCAAAAACTTGCTAATGGCTGCTGACTTCAAAACAAAGGCCATTGCTAAGTGTTTCATCTGTTGTTAGCTTTGGTTGTTTGTTTAGTTTCCTGTGTTTTTAGTTTGACTTACTTTCTTCTTGGTTTGGGGGGGGGGGCCTAACGCTTTTCCAGAGTTTTTGCCTGGTAAAGGTTTTTTCTCTGGTTTTTAGTGCGAGGCCAGGTCCAAAATTTTAGATTTCTTTTGTGCGGGCATGACGAGTTGGTAGGTCCTAACTTGCGGCTGGCCACCATCCAGCACACCCGTGCACTCATACTTCCCCAGTCAGCACTCGCCCCCTCAGGGGCGCAGCTCTGCTGTCCTTTGGTCCTGCGTGATGAACAACACTTGCCGGCGGTTCATCCCTTCATCTCGCCCCCTGCTGTTGTCCGTTCACGCATTTCGATCCCCGACACCCTTTCCCCTCCGGTTCCGTGGAGGTCCCATCCCCTCCCTTGCTGGGTTCGTGGATTGGTGTCATTTCGGCGTAGCCACTTTCACCTCAGCGGTAGGGCCCTATGCCCTCTGAGGGCGGGAAGTGTCTTCATTTCGGCTAGTCGTTGTTTCCTCCCAGTCACGGACTCCGGCTCCAGCCCGGTCCTCCTGGGCCGTGAAACTTCGTCATTTCGGTTGATGTGGCCGTACCTCAGACCTCAGTCTGATGCTGGCGGCCACTCATTTCGATGGCCATTCAAAAACCGTAAAAAACTTCATTAAAACACTACAAATTCGCACAAATTACAAATTCTACCTCTCATCTCATGGGGGTACTTCGGTCTGGTCATGGCATTTCCACCCCTCAGTCTTGGGGACCGTACTTCGTACTTCTGCCCCCATTCGCCTCCAACTGGCATCACTCGGCCTCCAACAGGCCCCCAACTTGCCTCAGCTGGCACCACAATTCATACTCACCCATCTTGCCATCGACCAGATCAGTAGTGCCCTCTGCCCAAAGTGGTTTTGGTTTATGATAGATTTATTTGACATGTAGTTACCTTTGCCTTTGTTATGCGTGTCTTGTATTATTGCTTTAGTATTATTTTATTTCCATTAAACATTTGTTTTCTAACTTATCCGGATGTGTGTGTCAAATACAATATTTAACTTGTTAAATAAGTGTTTGACAACACAGGAAGGTACACACCTAGCAATTACATAACCTCTGTTTACAGACCATACCAGTCACACATTTATTGCCTATCACCTCATTCTTTCACAAGAATTCGCTACCATCATAGCTGTAGTACACTTCTCCACATTCCCACCACCACCCCTTTCAACCTCCTCTTGGCAACTGACCTGGTCTATGGCACTTTGGGGGACCGTACTTCGTACTTCTGCCCCCATTCGCCTCCAACTGGCATCACTCGGCCTCCAACAGGCCCCCAACTTGCCTCAGCTGGCACCACAATTCATACTCACCCATCTTGCCATCGACCAGATCAGTAGTGCCCTCTGCCCAAAGTGGTTTTGGTTTATGATAGATTTATTTGACATGTAGTTACCTTTGCCTTTGTTATGCGTGTCTTGTATTATTGCTTTAGTATTATTTTATTTCCATTAAACATTTGTTTTCTAACTTATCCGGATGTGTGTGTCAAATACAGTGTATATCTGATGCGCATTCTACGATAACTTAATTATCACCATAAATTCAACAATGCATGTTACAATACCATAGAAGTACATATCATATTCCAATAGTACATTTAGCATATCTTTGACATACACAGCATCATTGCGCTAACTTTAACATATTTTTACTGAGTGCCATCTCACTCGTTTATAATGGGATGTCATGATTTTATCCCCTTTAATAGTTTGTAATATTGTGTTCATTGCAATTTTGATATTTCGTTTAAAGGTACTCTGACCTGTTTTCGTATTCTATCTTCAATGCATGAAAATCTATTTATGGAATTTCCTGAACATTTTTTGATATGTATGATAAATTATGTCATTGGATCGTTTGTGGGTTATATCTTAATACCAGGTTTGCGTTCAGTCAATTGCAAGTGGTGGTTAAGTGTGCTCCAGTAGGTACAATAAGGTGAGTACCTTTTAAATATGCAGCCAAAACTATGCCTATATGCATATAAACACAGCTTGTACCCCTTTAATGACCTATTATGGGTAAAATTATGATATGCAAGGTTTGGAAAATAACACTAGCTATAATTTGATGCTTCGATTCTAAATTGGTTAACACCGGTGACTTATTGACAAACAAAAATAACATTTTATGAGAATTGCACTCTGTAAAAGTGATTTTTGGTTTTAATTTTAACTGTAAACAAAAGAGGCTTTTAGTAACACAGGTGCAGGTATAGTCAGATTTCAAACATGGTATCAGATATTGTGGTTGTCAGTGTTACTGATGTTTGGGAACCCTGATAACAGGTGGTAATATCTGGTAAAACTATGTACCATAATTTGGTGGGGAATTCCAATAACAAATGGGGTAGGGGGGGGGGGTGGGGGGTGGGGGGTAATACTAGGTAAACCTTGCACATATTTCTAAACTGTTTACATTATTTTGGTAAAATGGTAGGAACCATGATAAAATACTTGGGAACTCAGCTACATTTTATCTACTTTAATTAATATCATCCTCAACAAAATGGTGGCTGCAATCTAACAAATGTGTAATAAAAAGTGACAATAATTTTTTCTAAAATAGAAATCCCCCAAATCATACGATAATATGAAAATGTAATTCATGTTCACTTGTTCAGCAAAGCTGGTTTTTTTTTTTGTCTTTTTTTGTGCTGACAGCATTCACCATAATTTGTGTTCAGTTTATTTTTAGACACCTATTTAACTTTGATTGTTTGCATTCAAGTTTCACTTTTATTTTGCCATATTATTTTTTGAGGTAAAAAAGTGCAAGTGCAAGTTCAACAATTTAGATTTCAATAGATATGCCAATCATTCAGTGCTGTGCATTTTTCCCAAAAAATGTCATCAGATGTTTTGAACATTGGTCGTATGCACCACTACATATTTTACATATAATAAATATTTCACTTTTTTTATGGTGCGATCAGTTAATATTCTTCACAAATGAGATCGATGCATGTTTAATAAGTTCTTATTTATTAATTAAGTGATAAAACATTTCAAAAAATTTCAGCCGGTAAACTCCAATTAATTTTGAAGATTTTCAAGGTCTTACTATGAGCAGCAAGAAAGAATGGACCGTATATTTTAGTACAAATATGGAGCATATATTTGCTACTTTAATTTCTCAAGCTGAGAGCCTAATATTCCACTGATGCTACGAAAAATAAGATGCGTGTTGTAATGATGCCGTAAAGGTGGTCTGCGTAGTTTTGCTACAACACTACATAATGTATAGCTTCCAGTACTAAAACAATCTTGAAATATTCAGCAGTAAAAGCAGCCATGAAGTAGGCCATATTTAAAGTTCAACATCAACGTGTACAAGCCCATTAATCACTTTGAAAAAAAGCCAAGTATATTCTGACGGCAAAATGGCTGTTAATTTTCACAGCATTGGTAGAGCAAACAAAGAAGGAATCCATAAACAATACTTAGTGCCTTCTCATTCTAGTTTCCTAAAGGACATTCACTAATAATTAGCAGAATGATAATAAATGGTATTAGTAACTCTGTGCTTGTCACGTTATTCACAGCTAAAGTCCCTGTGTAATAATAGAAGTTGCTCACTATAATTAGTCTGATGAATGTCATCCAATTAATCATAATAAAATATTGTTCAGTGCAGGTCAGGCGTATCGGAAAGATATCAATTGTTTGGAATAAAACAATGTAATTTGATAGAAAATTGTAAAAAGTATATTGATTCTACCAGTGGGTGTCTTAAAATGAAAAGGTAAAATAAAAGACAGAATTAACCCCAGGATGTGTAAGTATCAGATATTTGCATGAGTGCTTGTAGGAGATGTGTTCTCTGTGGCCATAGTCTCATGGGGGGTACCAAGTGAAAGTGTAGCGAAAACATGAAAAAACATGAGCAAATACCCTGACTACCTACATTTACCCACGCATCGTAGAGTTCTGTTATTATTACATAAGTTTATTCAACACAGTGAATTTTGTTTAAAAAATACATCTTTTCGTTAATTCTCTGAGTTCGTGTACATGGAGCGATCTCGCATTCATTTGCATACAGGTATGCAATAATGTTTCCGGTATTACACAGCAGTGCAAATATCAATAGTATGCATGCACACTGATGCAAATAGTCAAAGGTGTATAGTAACACAATGATATCAATACTTTTGATATCTTAATGGCCATGAATTTACATCTTTCACTTGTGTAAAGTCATTTTCTCAAATTTTATAGTTCCTGCTATTTTGAGCTAGATATTTTTGCCTTGATTTACTTTTTGAGGGAAAAGATTGAGGTATCGGTTAAAAATAGAAACCAATTCCTTGCAAATACATGTTTTATCAAAGACAACTGGAGAATTCATGTTTTATTTTCATGTCTCACAACATGAAATATGACTCTCTCAAGAATCGTATCTGAGAGCAGTAAAAGATTGCACACGCACATTTTGGGTGACTCAAGAGAAATTGCTGTACCACTGTTTAACATGCATTTAATCATTAGCTTATCAGTCAATATATTATTCATTGTTTTTCCATGTATTTTTCTCAAAGTTATTTTTGAAATGGACAATGTTTTTCATTTCATTATAAACAATTTTATTCAGTTTTGGTTAAAATATTGCATTGGAAAAAAAATGGAAAGCACTATCTTGTTATGCTAAATATTTATGAACTTAGAAAAACTTTTTCAGTTTCAGTAAAAAATTTCATACAAAAAAATGGAAAAGACCATATTGTTATCAATGTTTATTCATTCATTCATTCATTTATTTATTCAGACCAATTTATTCAGTTTTTGGTGAAATATTTTCACACTAAGTTGATAACACTTGTATTTTTATGTTGAATATTTATTTAAAAAGTACAACAGTTTACCATGAATGTTTCTATCACTTCTTTTACTTCAAATATCTCATATTTTAAGTACAAAAATAGAAGACAACACAAGTTATTACGCTAAATGTTTATTCATTCATGTTAAAGCTGCACTAGCTACGACTGGGAAGTTTAAAAAAAAAAAAAAGTTTCATTAAATTTCATAATGTCTTATTTGTAACTTTGTACACTCTAACTGTATTGAATCTTCTGTGAGTGAAACATATTTATGCAGCTGTACACATAATAAATCCAATGAAATTGCTTTTTGGGTCCACACCCTAAAATCAACACCTCCAATATGATCACAATTTCAGCTACTTTGGGATAAAATAGACCTCTAATCAACATGTACAATGTCTAATTATTGGTATTTGAACAATTTTCAGTGAATTTATTGTCGTTTGTCTGACTAAAAAATATAATACTCTAATTACAGCTAGTGCACCTTTAAGAATTTTATTAAGTTTTGATGAAAGTATTCCATCCTTCAAATAGAAAAAAAAAAATAATCCTATCTGTATGTTTATTCAAACAGTACAAAAATAAATTTTGTTTATCACATTTATTCAGAACATCTCCCACTGAGAGTCCTTTGTTTAGACAGTATCAGTATGTTAATTTTAGTAGACATGGCAAGCCTGTAATTACATCAATGGTCTAAAAACAAAAGACTGATATTGTAATAACGTAATAGAACCAAACTAAAGGCGCCTCAGGGCTTTGTCAGCAATGTCAACACATTGTTGAAATCCACGCGTGTGAGAAAGAAATGTGAGACAGTAGTGTTTTGGAAAATAAGCGTGCCTGACACGTGTCTGGGATGCATTGTCGTTAAAAACTGGTACACAATACAGTATTTGTTGTACACTATTACCTGTAAGGTTTTAATGTGTTGATAAAAGGATCACCTCTGGTCAGGCTTTAGTTCTTCATTGTCTGATATTTACACACTATATTGACATCAGATCTCACTGGAAAACCTTTCAAATTCAACGGCAGAACAAATATCACTATAGCTGAGACACTTGGCTTGCTAATGTAAGATGACTCCATTCATACAGTATAACCTTGACATGCTTTCTTAGTAAAGAGGGGTGGGAGTGGTTTTGTTGGTAAGAGGGGTGGGGGGTGGGGTTTTCCTAAAATTGACAAGTCAATGCTGCCAAAACTTTAGTATACACACGATCATTGTCAACCACAAACTTGAAGTTAAGAAAAGTATGATGAAATAGTTTGATGTATTTTTTCTCTCAAGTGTACGAATTTGTCAAATTTGTGTTCATTTAGAATCGATTAACAAGAGTGTAATGAGGTAATTCAAACCTACAGTGAGAGAAAAAATGGATAGTGCAGTTGGATTTTGTTTGGTTTTGTTCAAATGTTTGAATGGATCATTGAGGGAGAAAATGGAAAGAGTTTGTTAATAATATGTCCTGAATCATTCTCACAAACCAGAGCTGTTATTTCTTCCACGACACTGCGAAATAAGGAACAGTTTGTTTTGGATGGTGCCGTAAAAGAGGCTGTGGTTTGTGACAATGGTCCTAAATCAACTGTCAAGTATAGCAAGTTTGAGGTTGTGTTGGTAGATTTCAAAAAAGTGTTGAAAAATTTCCCCATGTTTGCAGAAACAATGGGTCCTTCAAATTTATGAAAAAAGTTGTATCGGTAACTGGCAGAAAATAAGTTTTAAATTGATTGATTTTTAGTGTTGTTTGTCTACCATCAATTTAGTGATTGGTATGTGACCACACCATTAGTTGATATGTGCCAACCAGTCATTCAGTGTTTGGTGATTGTTTGTACCAGTCATTGACTTGTTGGTGAGTGACAACAGTCTATATCATCCATTCAGTTGTTGATGTGCGAACCATGGCTGTACTGAGTACACAGCAGGACAACCAGAAAATGATGCACATCCCTTATCCTGGTCTCCTTATCTGACTAATACAGCATGTGCTTACAGCAGATAAACACTCTATGTAGTACAAGATTATTGACAAAGACAGATAGAAGGCATAGATTACCTGCACTGTTTTCATTGAGATGTGATCTAGACAGTGCAAGGAAACCTGAACTGCCAAGTACATTGTACTTCATTTCCCATCTCCAGTCTCTGTACTATATACTACCAAGTACTTCATTGCCCATCTCCAGCCTGGAATTCATTCTACCTACCTAAGGAGATGAAATGTCCTTCAATGAGACTACTAAGTGGTTCCTGGCTAGAGATTATCCGTACTCACTTTTGTTGCTAGTTTCAAGTTGAACCAGGAGATCATCGTAAAGCCACAAGCCCTCTTTTGTGGTGATAATAGATCATACGCCCCCCCCCCCCTCTCCTCCATTTTGTGTGAGAAAAGAAAATTAATTTGGCTATAGAATACAAAACAGCAGAGTTTATGAAAACTTGTAAGAATGAAACGGGAAAATAGAAGCCAAAATCTAAGAAATGGAGTGGAAAAAAATGTGTTTTTTGGTACAATTATACTTTAGAAATGGAACATTTTCACTGTCTTTGTGCTTAGGGTTTTTCTTTGAAGCCATGGTAACATTCTTCTGTGTTTCAGTTACATTTTTTAAGAAGTTTGAATTCACTTGTATTTCATGTGCTCAATATTCTGTGCATAATTTCAAAAATGCCAAGAAAGATATTTTCGAGTATCATCTTTCCATACTTGAATAAAAATTAAATCATCTCATTGAATTCAGAAACTTTGGTAAACTATTAAAAGAGAAGAAGGTGATTTTTCCCATTTCATTCTTACAAGTTTTTACAAAACTCTGTTGTCAATGTCTTACAAAACTTGACTATCACATTCAAGTTTTGTAAGACATTATAACCTCCTGAACAAAGACAGAAAGTTGATAGTCAAGTTCTGCTAGAAATTTTAACCTCCTGTCCAAAGACAGAAAAGTTTTTGGCGTCACATATAGCCAAGTTCACCAGTGGCTTGACAGGGTACACTATTAAAACCTCGGAGACCACTATTCTCTATAGAGGTCTGAGATTAAACTTGTTGGAGTCTGAATGACAGTAAATAGTGTTGTTTATCCTGTTACCAGATTAATAGTGACTACAGTGTTGACAGTATCCATGGTGTGAGGTCTAGATAACTGACACCATGTGTGTGTAGTTAAACACTTGACTATCAGTTAGACCAGTTATATCAACACCATAGTTTGTGTAACAAGTGTAATTAGCACCTTATTTCCCCTCCTAACCAATTATCACCTTCTGACAGCTGGTTCCTGCACAGTCTTTCCTCCAGTAAAGTAATTTCCTTTGTCCTCATTGGTTTACACATAGCTGTGTCATATGATAAGTTCTTGTCTCTGGGAATTACCATGACAGCAGGAATTTTTCAACTCCCTCCACTTTGTTAGACACAGCTATTCCTTAGCCATTTGACTGCCAAATAGTATTTCAAGACAACAGCAATTGTGTTGTTTGTTTTTTGTGCATTGTATAACAATATATTGTTTATCTTTCTGGTTTATCGTACAAAAATGAGGAGCAATTCATCTGACTCTAGTGGGACTGATCTTGTAGTACCCTTCAACTACTTTGTCATAATGTGTCACTTCTGTTCTAAAATGGTGAAAAGTTGATGAAAAAAATAGCAAAAGTATGAAAAAGTTTGTCATGAACTTTGAGAGTGGGATGTTGTTTCAATTTGGCTGCCTGTCACTGATATACATGAAAGGGTTGATGCGACACTGACACAGTTATAACTCTCCAGATAACAAAACTAAAGATTGTATAAGATTAAAATCATCGCTCTCATTTCTGATGCTACTCAGATACAAGGTCTCCAAATGAACATCAATATTAGGGAACAAATTTAAAAAAAATATTCAATCTCTTTCCTGCGATGGCTCTTTCAAAATAAAAAGTACATTGTTTGAAATTCCTTCATTTGTGTTTGGATCAGGGATAATACTTTTTACTACAAAAGGAAAACAGATGTATAACTGAAAAGTCCTGCCAGGAATTACACAATTGTTGAGTGATCTACAGTATTAAACATAATAAAAACCAGAAAATGAAACATGGAGAGTACTGAAAAAAACCTACTTTTGTCGCCAGTTTTTTAATCATTTTATCATGACGTCTGCGTATTCAAAGAATCTCAATATGTTTTTAGCTGTTAAGATTAAATTTTCAATATTCAGTGGATTTTTATTATTTTCTCAGTTAGACTGCCCCTACTTAGAATTTAGACTTGTATGACAACATCATGAAGTCTTCAACAATATTTTACTTACAGACGCAAAATAATACATAAAGCCCCCTTTTTTTTGTGATTTCCAAATTACGACATCAGGTGAACCAAAAACGGAGTAAGAGCTGAGTTCTCAGAAAATGAAGAGATTCAATTTTTATTAATAACATGAGGGAAGGCTCTTAAGCCTTTCTTCTGGATGGTTTGAAAAAGACACATAGAAAGTGAAGACATACAAGAATTTTCACCTGAATTCTAATTTTTGCCAATTAAAAGAAGATTAAAAAGATGTTAGAAAGAAGAGGACATAGCAAAAATTAGAATATCCCATAATAATTTTATTTTGGGAACATTTCTCTTTCTCTCTCTCTCTCTCTCTCTCTCTCTCTCTCTCTCTCTCTCTCTCTCTCTCTCTCGCGCGCGCGCTCTCTCTCTCTAGAGAGATAGTATGCATGGTGAACTATGAAAAGAAGAAGAAATTTTCAAGGAATTCTATTTGAAAAAAACACTTAGAATTAAAATGTATAAAATTTAAAAAAAAAAAAAAATTTCACAACTATATTATTAACTTATTTTCTTGTTTTTTTTCCAGTGTGGAAAATAAATTATTTCACCTTTTTATTCTCTTAAATTTAATATCTCATATTGTCATGGAATCTTGATGAGTAATGAAGTACCAAGGGAAAACTGTTAAATTTCAATCTGTCTATCTGACGTGCACTCACTCTTTAATCAACCCAATATTATGTAATTCCAGGAATTACTTCACAATCCTTGTCAAAATTGCACCCGAGGGAAAAACCTAAATTACCTGAAATCTCTTGTAGAGGTGTCTCAACGCAGTCACAGACTATCAAATTGTGATCCAATTACCCCAACATTGATTCACTCATTAAGATTTCTGACTCAGAAATAAAATAAAAATTTGCATTGAAATCTAGTCAGATTCATAACATTTTGCCGAAATGTGTCGTCTGTTGATTTTTTCACAGCTTTGATACTTCTAATGAAGTAATTAGTATGCATCACATATTAGCCATCTTATTGTCTGGTCTGTTCTACTTGAATAAAGTACTTATTTCAAGGCGCTACAATTACATGCGACATGGAGGTCATGCTACTGTTCAGCTTTTCAGCTCACCATTGTTGTCTAAAATTGGCTAATTTAGAGTTTTGTTATAAAGATGTCACAAGCTATATTCTTATGTAGTAAGTAGACATGAGAGCATAGTTAATATATGCAAGTTGTTAACTCTGACACCATAAAGGCCTTCATTGCTTCAGTTACCGTTCTCTTACTCAGATACGCATGGATGATTAAAACATCACAATGTATTTGGTTAATGGCTGCCTTCATTATTTTCATGCACTGTGCACACCATGTTGATATAGTTGCTCTCTCTCTCTCTCTCTCTCTCTCTCTCTCTCTCTCTCTCTCTCTCTCTCTCTCTCTCTCTGAGACTTTCTCTCTCTCGCTCGCTCGCTCTCTCTCTCTCTCTCTCTCTCTCTCTCTCTCTCTCTCTCTCTCTCTCTCTCTCTCTCTCTCTCTCTCTCTCTCTCTCTCTCTCTCTCTCTCTCTCTCTCTCTCTCTCTCTCTCTCTCTCTCTCTCTCTCTCTCTCCTCTTTTCAAACATTATTACACGTTCTTGACCTTCAAAAAATATCAGATTGTGGCTTGAGCATGACAACTGACAACCCTGCTCAAGATTTTCCCAAAAAATGAAACCGAATACCATTAGTTTGTTTTTATTCCTGTAAAATTTTCATCAATCAACAGACCAAAGTCTCCATCTTTAAAATCACACATTATTATTCTCTGTACATTCCAGTACATTGTATTTCTGACTACAACTTTATCCACTGTTTTGTACATAAATACACGTCAGATTTGGTTACCATAAAATATAAAATTGTAGGAAAATGGGAGAAAATTCACCAAGCACAAAAAAATCAAAATTTTTAAAAATCATAAAAATATTACCGATGAAAGAATTACTCTTGATTTTAAATAACATTATTTTTTTATCTTTTTCTTCCTTTCAGTGAGTTTCAATTTTTTTGGTTTTTAGTATAGCAGCTAATTTGTCTAAATTTTCTGAAGTTTGGGTTTTTTTTTGTCAGAAATACACAAAGTAGAACACTGATAATTATTCGTACTTTTATAGAGTACCAGGTGATAGATAGTTGGACTCTCGGGAATTCAAATGGGAGAAAAAAGTATACTTTCTTTTCATTTTTTCATATTTTTCTAATTAGATTCCTATAATGACATTCCTTTGCATATCTCGTGTGTATCACAGGGGAGTATTTTGTTTCCGCATTGAAATGTCGGAGAATGAACAGTTCTTTTGATATTTTCAAGAGACATACATTTTTATCCTGACCTAGTTCCAGATAAGAATGTTATAGATCTGCTGTTTTTCGTTAATTGCTATATATCATGTGTAATACGTCTTTTTAACTTTGTACTAGGCAAATTTGTCAATTTCCTTTGACGATGTTCTGACCTTGACTGTCACAGTTTTTTGATGAATTGGATAATGCAATGGTAGATTGGAAAATTCCTGCAATAAATCCTGTAAATATAGAAAGGATGGGATCGTGTGCAGTTCAAAGATGTTGACTATTAGAGTGGAGAGTAGCTGCTCTATTAGTTGCTTAAGCTCTCTCTCTCTCTCTCTCTCTCTCTCTCTCTCTCTCTCTCTCTCTCTCTCTCTCTCTCTCTCTCTCTCTCTCTCTCTCTCTCTCTCTCTCTCTCTCTCTCTCTCTCTCTCTCTCTCTCTCTCTCTCTCTCTGTCTCTCTCTTCTCATAAAGTAGGAAAGTCATGTGAAGGATATAATGGTACAATGGTAACAATGTTTCAAAATAGGATGGAGAAGGGGAAAGTTGGGTGTGCTGAAGGAGGAAGGAGAGGGCTAGAGAAGGAAACTATATCTAGAGACAAAGAAAGAGAGAAGAGTTAGTGACAGACAGACAGACAGACAGACAGACTGAAATAGACAAATATTAGAGACATAAAAAGGGGAGGTGAAGAGTGAAAGGAGAAAAAGACAAAGGACATACTATAGTGATAGAGACAAAGAAAAGAGAGAGAGAGAGAGGAGAGAGAGAGAGAGAGAGAGAGAGAGAGAGAGAGAGAGAGAGAGAGAGAGAGAGAGAGAGAGAGAGAGAGAGAGAGAGAGAGAGAGAGAGACAGACAGACAGACAGACAGTAAGAGGGTCATTTTCTTTTATCATAATTCAAGTGATCCCAGTTTGCTAAAAACTCCAAGTGATAAAATCAATAAAAAGCCATGCATGGCTGAAATTGAGAAGAGTATTAAAATCATATTAAAAACAACACAAAAGTGTTGAATGGTGAAATGGAGGCAGTGTAAATTGATTCACCTATGTTCAATAGTCTTTAGAAATAGGTTTTCATCCTTGGAACTGAGACTTAAACATTTCTAAAGAATCAAATTAATGGAATTTATAGGCAGTCTTTGTGCAATGTGATGCAAATAAACTATATAAAATATAGGAAAGCTGAGCAGCCATTGATGATGCAAATTGAGTGAGATATTAGGACTTGAATTTGATTTCAAAGAAAGCATTTTAAAAAGTCAACTTTGCTTGAAAATTGCCTTTTTTATATAAGAACATTTACCAAATTCTTTACTGCTGTATTGAAAACAAGCAAATAAAGTTTTGCAGAAAAAGCGTCCAAAATAAATGTGCTATTTCGAACTGATAAATTTTAAAGTGAGCATATAGATGACAAATGGGTATTGGATTTTTTAATATTTAAGACGAATCTACTATGTGTTTGCCTACTTTACAAAACAATGTGAATCAGTGTCACCTACACCACTAATTTTAACCCAATAATTTAGAAAAAAGCTGAAGTGTATAAAAAAGTTTGTATGTACAATAACAAATATTTTAAACTTAAAATTTTTTTTTTTTGCAATTTATTGAGTTACAAAGGATTTAGTATATGTAGTTTCACATTCTTTTTACAAATATAAAAAACATAGGGTCGTCTTAAAAATTAAAAAATCCGAAATAAACATCCATTTGTCATCCCTATGGCTACTTTACGGTTTATTTTTAGTGCTCTACTATTGCAATTTATGTCACTAAAAACGAAACATCATCTGTTTTTTTGAAAAAAGGAAGTCAATCTCTATAGCTCTGGAAAACAAAACAGAAATTAACAACTTTCATTTTTTAAAATAAAATAGACCAAAATGCATATTTTTTTATTTGTTGAACGCCATCGGTTAAAAGTGTCATGGTATGTTTTCTAGCTCACCCATGAAGTATGTATTTGCACAAAATAATCATTCAACTTATTCTTAGTTTGGCATATGCCTTTCCAGTAACTCAAAAAACAGCTCTGTTTGCAATTTCATATACTGTGTGTGATAATGCCCTCACACCTATAATGTTCATTGTACATGGGATGCATACTTCTTGTAGATAGAAATGTCACACTTGTCTGTTTTCCATACTACTATTAAAGTCAGTATGTTTGCAAGATGAAAACAATTATCGCAGAGTGTGTATGTTATTGACTTGCCTATAGTGTCGTACATTGCATTCTTTTTTTTTTAACCTCCCAGGTGCCGTATATTTCATGTCTTCCTTACCTGCCAGGTGCTGTACATTTCATGTTTTTTTTTAACCTTCCAGGTGCCATAATATGTTTAAATATGTTTTCCCCTCTGAGTCAATAACCTTTAACTTCACACATGTGATTTGATTTTTGAGGAAAAAAAAAAGGCATCTTCACTTTTTCCAGTTTTAGAAATAAAAAAACCCTCTTCCTTCATCTGAGTTATGCTTAAGACAACATACTGGAACATGCCCACTCATCAGTATTACTATGGTAGTATTGAAAACAGTCATTTTCTATAATTGGAAGGAAATACTTACTAGACATTTAAACACAGAGATTTTACGCACTGTATTTTTCTTACTAGGTCAAGTGATTTTTTTGAAATCTAAGCCCTAGCCGCTCCTTTCAGAAACAACTGGGGTTTGCTATATAATTGATGATACAAGTTATCATTGGCTTACTCAGAGTAGATGTAGTATTAATGCCATGCCATCATCCTAAAATGCCAAAGGACTAGATCTCAGCTGTATCCATTCTATGTGGATATAAAAGTACCTTGACCTTGGTGTCAACTGAAATATCGTATCTCCCCCACCTGGTACAGAAGTTGATAGGCTAAGTGGGTTGTTGGTGGCCAAGCGGTTACCTCATTCCTTATACCACTCGAGTCTGGCTTTCAACCCATCCTGCATCAGTGGGAGCTACATTATGCAAGGTGAGTGTTTATGTTGACCCTACCAAACAGTGTAGGTTTCCTAGTTCCTCTTACTGTAATACTTAAACATGATGCCTGGTGGTGACAACATCAACAAATTTTCAAATAGTATGGACAAATAATGATTTTATGATTAAAAAAAGTTGATAACTAATTGTGTTTGGTATGATTTAATATGACCTTGAATTTGAGACATTATGCTTAGTTCGTAAGCTCTGTTTTTGAAATGAATTATTAATCATAAAATATCATATTTTAATCCCGCTATGCTAACAGCGCGATATCTTACTCATAATTCCAGTTTTTATTTCATTCCCTAACACCGTACGGTGCTTTGTTTACCATCGCACCTACACATGTAGGTTGTAGAGTCTATGGATGTGTAGGGTCTATGGTAAACTTAGATAATAATGGAAAAAATAAAATTTGTTGAATGGTCTCCATAGAGCAGTGCTTTAGTGTTGTAGAGACAGGAGGAAACTGGAGTATAATATACATATATGTTGTTTGGCAGGGTCAAAGTGAGCATCACCTTTGTTACATACAGACCTGGTCAATTTTTAATCAAACCCAGTGGGCACTGGGTGGGTTTGAACCCACACCGCTGCAGTGGTGAGAGGCATACAAGCTAACCCTGATGACCAATCAAGCCCAACCGACACCGGGTGGGTTCGAACACAGTCTGCAGTGGTAAAAGGCATACAAACTAACCACTTGGCCACCGATAACTAATCAAACTCAGCTGGCACTGGGTGGGTTCAAACCGTTAAGAAAACTACATTTCTTCATTGGATGTTCTGCAATAAGTGTTTCGTGCTAAAACAAACTAGTAAATATATAGATTAAAAGAATAAAAATAGTTAACAGAATAAGGTTTTATGAAAGTATGTGTTATATGATATGTTATTTTCATCTACGTGCAGGGAATCTACTTTTTTACGCTTTGAAGTTGCTTGACTAATATGTTATTGATAGAAAGCATAGAATGTAAGCGTTGATGTGTTCTGCTATTGTATGGTCAGGGAAACTAAATGATCTATTGTAGTCTTAATCGGGTTACATCCATAAAATGGACAACACATTCATACCAAGGTGTGAAGTGGACTGCTGCTGTGTCTGATGACATTACGTGAGTTGTGTCTTTATTAGATCAGAAACGCGGTCAGTCAATCACAAGGGGAAACATTTTTTGATTGATTTACTACATGTCATCCACGATACCATGCGAGTGAGTGTTCCTAAACCTCTGTTCCTAAGTAAGAAGGTAAAAATAATGAGGAGTCCAGGAACCATGGTACAAATAAACAGATAAATAAACAAACAAACAAACAAACAAAGTATGCGTGTGTGTGTGTGTGTGTGTGTGTGTTTGTCTATGTATGTATGTATGTATGTATGTATTTATTTATTTATTTATATATTTATAACACGGTTCTTGGGCTCCCTGTGGTAAAATGCTTGGTATCATGCTTTCACATATTAATAAGTTTTTGAATACGTAATTTTGTATTTCAAAGGTTAATCATGGCCAAAGTTACTTTAGTCCTGATAATGATGATCAGGGGGTTGGGGTAGGTGTTAAGCTATGTGTGTTTGTGGGGTAAGGGGTTCTGTGTCATATTGATGTGTTATATTATTTGATTATGATACATAAACACAAAGTCTGTGGACTTCTAATCTTATATCAGCTTCAATTTTTAAAGTTTGACAGTGGGTGTAATCACAACTGTTCCATATTTTCCTTTTACGATACCACAATAATTTCTTTTTGAAAAAAAAATCACAAAATGTAAACTCATAAAAGTCATATATATATATATATATATATATATATATATATATATATATATATATATATATATATATATATATATATATATATATATATATATATATATATATATATATATATATATATATATATATATATATATATATATATATATATATATATATATATATATATATATATATATATATATATATATATATATAATAGCTAAGCTCCAGAATGAATTATGTTGCAGTTGATACTTCCCAGGGTCAAATCGCAAGTACTAAAAATTCGACCCAGGAAAGTATCAACTGCGACATAATTCATTCTGGGGCTAGCTGTTACTGAATTGACTCTGGGACATATCTCATCAAATTTGCATATGTTTCCTCTGTATTTTGATGCCACTGAATAATGAACACAGACGATGACAATTTATAGCCGTAATTTTGTTCATGAAATAGACCTTTTACTGAGCTTGAAAATTATACGCCGTGTTAATTTCATCGGTTTACCAGCACTTCTGAAATTAACCATAAATTTGAAACGTGATATTATAATTGTCAATATCCTAAATTTGAAAACATAATTTACATTTCGTGTTGCTCTGGTCAAATTCATGAACCTAATATCCACTTCATGCAAAATTACTGATTTCTGTCTATATAATATAAATTTTGGTTAAAATAAAATGACTGGATATTTGATCAGTAGTGGTGCAAAATTTATAATGAATTTATTGCTGGATAAATCTCCTAGTAATGAGATACTTGTATTTTTAAAACCAAGATGGTTCATGTCTACACACAGTAGCCGCATAATTACAGATGAATTTTGCTTTAGGTTACTATATCAGGTAGTTCTAAATCTACGCTGACATTCCCAGTCCCGGAGAACAAAGGTCATGGATTTTCCATTGTCCCATCATTTATTACTCCTCAGTTTATCCATTTCCTTGAATACTAATCCTACCGTTATATTGTCAAAACACTTTTGAAAATGGCACATGAACATTTTTCACCGTATTCTGATTATTTTGTCACCTTCTGCGAAATGTAAAATTATTGTCTTATTCAGGAAGCTAGAATAGCCAAGCTTCCCATTTGCGTCAGTTTCTTGTCTGTGTGTTACGGTTTTAAACTCAATAATGTAGGCTTTGGCTAATGCGTTTCTGCTTGATCAAATTCCAATGCAATTGCACACGAATCTATGTTGGCTGATTTACGCCTAGTTGTCTTGCAAAGTAAATGGACAGGTTAAACCTCAAATGGCCATAGCTTGACTCTCCTATGTCTTCATGATGGTGTCACTCAAATCACATTTACTCACTTACATTTGCATTTCTGTCTGACAAAATTACCATATTGCTTTCTAGAATTCGATTGGACCATTCAAATGTTGAAACAATATCATTCACTCACCAACATTTGCATTTCTGTCTGACAAAATTACCATACTGCTTTCTAGAATTTGATAGGACCAATCAAATCTTGAAAGAATGACATCATGTACATTTCAATGGCTGCCAGTAAAAATTACCATATTGCTCTCTAGAATTTGATTGGACCAATCAGATATTGAAATAATGACATTTACTCACATTTAAATTTCTAATTTGATTGGACCACTCCAGTGCTCTTGAACAATATCATCCTGAACAACAAATATTTTGCATAAAATTACCATATTGCTGTTCATATTTTGATTGGACCAATCAAAATCTTGAGCCTGGTGATTTCATTGACTAACAATGTACCTGCTTTTAA
Source organism: Glandiceps talaboti (assembly GCF_964340395.1). Classification (NCBI taxonomy): domain Eukaryota; kingdom Metazoa; phylum Hemichordata; class Enteropneusta; family Spengelidae; genus Glandiceps; species Glandiceps talaboti. Next base: position 22,685,276 of record NC_135554.1, read on the forward strand.
ATTACCCAAGTGTTTCCTATATGTAATTTGATTGGACCATTAAAATATGAAATCATGTCATTGGCCAAGAAAAAATATTTTGCATAGTATTAAAATAATATTACTTTTCATAATTTGGTAAGACCATTTAAATGCTTGAGCCATGTCACATTTTTTTAAATTTTCAAATTGAAATATTGATAGCTTACTACTTTATCGCTTTCTCTAATGTTTTGGTCGTTTGAGATTTTGTAACTTCACTGACAAAGTGAGAGAAACAAACAAGATAAACATCCTCAACAATGGACTGTATAGTCTTGTAAGCATCTGACTTTAGCAATAGAACTTGACTGAAGACATTTAACTGCTATCTTCACAAGTGAGGAAATGCCGATTCTGGGAGCAAGTCCAATTTTACATGGTTTCATCACTTTTTAGGTTTCAAAAGTAGAATAAAGAGAAGTTCACGGTGATGAGAAAACACTCAGAAGACCTAAGAAGGTCTATTTTTTATTTTGATTTTAAACACCAAGTATGATCTGCACAAGCTTGGTGAGAATACAACTCTATTTTCTGACATTTTTGTTCTCAGTTCAAGAAAATATTAGTGAGAGTGAGAGTTTTTTTGACATGAAAATATTTTGGTTTTATTTGAATGTGCAGTTGATTATGGTTGAATATGCATATAATTTGCATGTTAATTTCCCACTTTGAATAACTTGCATATATCTTGCATGTTAATATCACAGCTAAACTCATTTGCATATCATTTGCATATAATTTGCATGAAAATATCAAACCTTGATTAATTTGTATGCTAATATACCCTGATCGATTTCAGGCCTTTGAGATTTCATCTCTTGCAATTTTTGTTTAAGAAAATGAAAGAAGCTACCATTGGGCATTATCTCTGTGAATAATTTGAATATCATTTGCATGTTACTATCTTACCTTGAACAATTTACATATCATTAGCATATTGCCTTGATTAATTTACATATCATTTCCATACTAATATCTTACCACCATGTTTTATTCATATTCGACAAAAAAAACCCAGAGATCAGGCCTTGGGGATTTTTTCCATTACATTGCAAGATTAAGAAAATGATGAAGATGCCATATTGTACCCTTATCTCCTTACACAACTTATTGTAGAAAATAACACCTTTGAACACGATTTTTACACCATTTCATCAACACTTATAAACTTTCTACTTTTAGGGGGCATTTGGCAAGTAGTGCTTCAGAGAGCATACAGAAAGGATATGTGACACTTTCGATTACAGCCTGACATCAGTTTGCCAGTGATGGAATAGTGAGGGTTTTCCCTGTGTATGCCTGGAAGTGTTATCCATGATGGAAACTATGGAGTAGACATGCGTTACTCCTCCGAACAAAAGGAATCTCCATTTGTTGAAATTGAGCACATTAAGGATGAAGTTTGCAACGAAATTGGATTATTGAGTGGATTGGTCGGGGCATGTTCATGCATGCTCTTTTCTACTGCGGAACATTCAGAGAAGAAGATCTGCCATATTAACATGGAGACTTCCTGTGTTCAGGTCAACAACAAACCACTCAAAAATTTCCTTTTACATTAATTGGAAAATTCCATCCATTCTGCTCAATCTATCCATATTTTTTTAATCAAATACAGATCACAACTAGATATAGTTTTATTTTTGAATTTGTAGAATAAATATATTTTGAAAACACCACACAAAAAAAGGAAAGAAAATATGGTAGTCTAACAAGATGGGTGGCTTTAAGTTACTTTTTAGACTTGTTGCTAAGGAAACCCAGCATAAAATGAACAACTTTTGTTTGCATTTTGTATCAAATTTTCGAATTTTATTTTGATAGGGGAATAAAACTTATTTTCTTCTAACTTCCCTTCCTGTAATTTCATTTCAATTGGCTGAAAATTGACCATTTTTAATAAATTGACTTAATAAAGTATATTCTATAGAGCATCACAACTGTATAATTTCACAAGACTCAATTTGTCTGCATGTCTGGAACTTGACTGCACCTTTCTTTTAATTTGGCTGTATCTGTGGCTTCATTTAGTTTTTTTTTTTATAGAACATTAAGAAGTCTAAGCTAGTGAATCCCCCAGTATGGGGTTGTACTAATTTTGCTCTTTTTTTTTGGAAGCCAGTCGATAGTGTATTTGCCATCATCATTTCTAAGTGGCGTGTTATTGCCTAGCTAAATTACTAGAGAGATTGCTTCAATTCACTCCCGCCATTAATCAATTTCAGTAAGAATGGAACAACAGGAAAACATGCTAGGATTGCCTTCCAAGTAGGAAAATTGGGAAAACTTGGTTTAGAAAAGAAACACGTTCTGTCTCGTCAGTTTGCGGAATCATGGACTCTGCATTTTACCTGACTTCAATTTGTATGGGTCTGGTAAAACAGATTACTGTTCAGTTTACATCCGCTGATAATGAATGGCAGTCATGTACATCTCTTTACTACATCTAGCTGAGCTGAAGTCGAAGCTCTAGTTTGTCTAACTTTGCAAAATAATGGGAATTAGACAAGACTTCACAGGTCTGGTAAAACGGATTACTGTTCAGTTTACATCCGTCTATAATGAAAGGCAGTCGTGCACAACTCTTCACTATTTCTAATCTGGCCGAGCTGAAGTTGGAGTTTGTCTAACTTTGCAAAATAAAGGGAAAAATAAATTAGACAATTAAGACTTCACTGGTCTGGGAAAATGGATTAATGTTCAGTTTACATCCAGTGGTAATGAAAGGCAGTCGTGCACATCTCTTCACTATTTCTAATCTGGCCAAGCTGAAGTTGAAGTTTTTGTTGTCAGAAATTTGAAAACAAGACTTCATAGGTCTAGGAAATAAAAGTAAAACAGATAATATATAGTTTATTTTACATCAATTTACAAAGGAAAACAGTGGTTTGCATCTCCCTACCTTCCTCAACTTGTATTCTTCCTTGCCAAACTGAATTTAAAAATTTTTATACTTTGCAAAATTGTCCGGAAAATTAAAAGACAAGTTTATTATATTGTTGGATATTTGAGTTGTTCCTTGAAACAGAATAATTTAATAAAAACAAATAGAAATATTTCATTTTTCTTGCAAATTAGATGATTTTTTTTCTATTTGCGAAGTTTTGAGAATTTGATCAAATTTGTACAAAATAATTCAAGAATTTATATTTCAGGAAAATGTGTGATGAACTCCTGATGTATGCTACTTATGAAATGTTTGTGTTCTACTTGTTATATTTTCGAGTCCTTTTCATTCTTGTCATGAAAAATAGAATTGTTTATCATAGCATAATTGTTTCAATTGTCTCAATTTCAGTATTTTTAGTAATGAGTAAGTAGTCCTTGAATATAGGGCAATGTTCTTCTGACCTTGTGTAATATGCCCTTCTTGTCATCAAGCCCGAGTTTTTTCTGAGTTCCTTGACACCTGCATAAGCTAGGTCAAAGTTCAAATGAGAAGCCGCATAAAGCTAGGTCAAAGGTGAATGGATGACAGTGGTAGCATCTATTAGACCAGACATGTGTGGGTGTGCATAACTTGTATGTAAATCATACATCAGCTGAGTTGATCATGTAGCTATTTTACTGACCCTGACCATTTGTTAAACGCATCACTATTAAAAATGATGTATGCAGAATCATAGCTTCAGATTGGCATTCATTCTTGCATCCTTCGAATCTTTCTGTGCAAAGCGTATGTGTGCAATACATTGTCCAGTGAATTCTTGCACAGATACCACACTGATTCTGAATCAGTTGCTTATAGACTTTCAAACAAAAATATGGGGACAGTTCGATTATACAGTATGCCTAAATTTTTCACATTTTTGACAAAAAGAGAATTAACCTTTGTGAATTCTTGCACTGATACCACATTGATTCTGAATCAGCTGCTTGTAGAATTTAAAACAATATAACAGTTCGATACACAGTATGAATTTTTCAAATTTTTTGCCAAAAATAAAACAATAAAAAAACCTGACCAACCTCTTAATAGTTTGCCTGATAAAACAAAAATTGACATAGAAAGCAACAAGATATTTGAATTTGATGCGACTTCTCACATATTTTACTCTACATCTTGTTTCATAACCAGAAATACACCTTCGTTGTGTGTAATGTCACTCAGAATTTTAAGCAGAATCATGAATGTTTTAGTGAACTCATCAAAAAATGTTAATTTGTTACTGCACTAGAATAATGACTGTAGATTACACAGAAGTCATTTTATTAATACAGCATAAATTACTGATCTTTTACGAGACTGCTTTCCAGGCTATATATATATATATAGTCACATTCATCAGAGAGTATATTGTTAGGCATCAACTGACCATACAAGTTACATCATTTGGGTTTGAATCAAGTTTTCAGTTGTGTCACAACCTTCACATCATTATATTTATAAAATTGATCCGGTGGTATGCAAGTATGCCAAGCAAAACTTAGTGAGTCTGGTTACTGAACATCTTCAATGACACAGCTTGAACCTATATGTCTTAAATTAACATTGTTCAGTTGCACTGGATCACATTCAACCGAATTTGGCCAAAAATGTGAAACTTTCAAGGATTGCTGATCTGACCAGAAAAAAAAATGGAAAAATGTCCGAGACAACAAAAATATTTATGTTTGGAATGTGCAGGCGATAGCCATCTATAATACTAATTACTTGCATTGCCTACATCTCTGACATAGTCATTGTTTCAGTAATTTACTAACAGTTGTTTTTATTTGTGCCACCATGCCGCTGACTTCCACACAACCAGTTACCATCTGTCTTTGATGAAGGACAAGAAAACCAGTCAGCATTTTTTTGTGTGTCAGATCTAGTATGTGTCATCTCATCTGCAAATTTTTTTTTTCATAAAGCCAACATGTCACTGCTTTGTTAGAATAATTTGACGACAAAAATAAGCATAAATTGATGACAGAAATGGCAATTAACACATATAATTGGTCATTTCTATTCATGGTGATAGCACAAGGACTATAATTTTCTACTCTGTTTAACTTTAGTTAATTTAGTCAGCCAGAAGTTTCAGTGGCAATTCTGCACTAATTTTGCTGATCATTGATTGGGATCGTTCCAGGGAGTAATTAACATTGACAAATTTGTACAAGATGACATTAGAGCTGAAATTGACAATGTGTCCTAGAAAACCAAGGGAGCAAATGAATTTGATAAATAAGGTTTGCGAAGACCTATAAATGACAGTCATGGCATCTTATTTTGTACAGTGCTATGTTTTAATGACATAGCGTTATTTGAACCTATCTTGGACATTTTGGTGAAACGCTTCTCAAACTAGAGTTTTCTTAATTCTAAAAATGGGATATTAAAACATAAAACATGGCATAAACATATACAGTGCTACGTTTTAACGATATAGGATTATTATTTGAACCTGAGAGGCATTTCAACAGTGTCCAGCACTTTGGTGAAACGCTTCTCAGACTAGAGTTTTCTTAATCTAAAAATGGGGCATCAAACATAAGACACGGCGTCTTATTTTACACTGCCACATTTTAATGATAAATATAGAGTTGTTTAAATCTATCCCAGACATGTTGGTGAAAAAGTGTCTCACGAGTTTTCTTACTTCTAAAAATGGGACATCAAACATACGAATGAAACACAGAATATGTTGTGCATCAGACTGGAAAGGGTACTCAGACGACACAAACAATAATACAAAGACGGCGATCCTTTTCATGCACACCATTTCAGAATGTCAATAGAGTCAAACCAGTGGCTATTGCCAGGCTAAATCTTTGTTCTCTCTATCAATTAAAGGGTTATTGACCTTTTGAGAACACCACGACTTGTTGTCTGCACCAATTCTAATATAAGAAGCAATCATCTTTTCACTTGTCTACCTTCAATAACGATATCAAAATCTTGTTTTAAGAGCTACTGTGGATTCAAGTAACTGGTCCTTCACTAATTCAAATAACTCAACTTGGCTAGGAATCAATCAGCTCTTTTTTTTTTGGTTCACAGTTGAAATACTTTTTTCATTCAATACTTCTTTCAGACATTTGAAAAAAAGAAAAAACCCATGGATATTGCCCTTACAAGTATCTTGAAGAAAAATGAACGAGACCACAATGAAGTAATTTCAAACCAATACTCTTTGATGGGTTCATATTTCATCAGCTATTTCAGACGGTGAAAAGGTGAAATACAATAAGGGGACAAAGGGTTTCAATTTTTTTTTTTTAAATATTGACTCATTATTGATCCTGTAGTCTGTTGTGTGTATCCTGAGGACAAGATTACTATTCGCAATGTAATTATTTTCACCATGTCTGATGTTTTCATGAAGACTGTGTTCCAGTGTTGTTTTGCAGCTTCCAGCAATGTGAGCTTCCTAGGTTGGGTAGATGAATGCATTTCATCGCTGTCAACCGTTTCGTTTATTGGAATTATTAGTCAAATGTAATTGAGCAGGTCTGCCAATTTCTTCTTTTTTTTCATCCACTTTCGCTCAGACACGTTACCATGGCAACCAATTTAAGCATGTTTACAAAGGAAGAAACCCATGCTGTAATTCGTTGAATGTTGCTGCACCATTTCCTTCACACACAGGATCTTGTTATTTTACGTTGGCCATTTTTATTAATATTATTGCATTTAAAAAAAATAAAAATAAAAAAATAAATAAAATTCTGTGTGGCCAGTGAGAGTGTATATTCTTTCATCAGTGCCTGATTTTGTGTGTGTGTAAATCTCCAAGTTGCAAGTAGAATAACCATCAGGGTATATCCAGTCAAAAAACATCCAAAACTTTTAGACAGCAAACACAAAGCCATAGATTAATACTAAATACATCATACCATTCTTGTGTGAGCTGCAGACGCAGATTCAGTACATGGTTTGTCAGCACAGCACAAGAGCATAGATAGAAGCCAAAATGCAGGATTTCCATTTTTATGTCTTTTATTAAGGTATTTTTGACATGTAAAAAGTACAAATGTAGGAGGAGCAACGGTAAGAACTATCTCAGTAGTGCGAGGAAGAATTAGCAAACAACCAAGTGCAGAGAAACATACTCATTCCATTGTAAGGTATTTGTTGTACATGATACAGCCAGCTGCTGGAGTACTTTAAACATATTGTTTATTAGTACCACTGATCAACAGCAAAAAAATATGGTCTTTATTTTCCATAACTTACATGCACTGTAACCAGGGCAATGCTTCCCTTATTTTTATATTATCTCACTACATTTTCTTCCAGTTCTGATTTCAGGAAATATTCACAGGCGATTCTGAACATGCAATGTGGTCTGATGGTAAACAAGAACAGTGACTTCTTTTTTTCCCCCCAGAAAGACTCAAAACTTACACAAGATGTACAAGTGATCACACCCGATCATTGCCATCTTGCTAAAGATAAAGTGAAAAACTATGTACACTGTCTTTGCTGTTGGGGTGGGTGCAACCTTAAACTATATTGCACATAAAACATAAAAGTCTGGTTTTCATTCTGCTGGAGTTTTTGTAGCTCCCCCATTTTCCCTGCAATTTTATACAGAATACAATCCCCAAGTTTTCCTTAAATTCAATTTATTGACATAGAAAAAAGTTAGGTGTCAGGATATTGGGAGCGATGAACTCCAGCAAAAAATGAAACACAAGACAATATTCTCTAGCACCTGCAAGTGTTACACCTACCTAATGTTTTGTCTTTCTTCTGACCTGTGTTTGTCATCTCTACAAATCTAAGCTGGACTTCTCTACTCGGGTGTCACCTTGCTTCCTTGTCATTTACCTAGCTGTTTCCACCTATCTTCTCTGCATTTATCAATATCAGTTCCCTATCTCAAGTTTACTGATTTTTCTCTTTCCCTAGCTACCAAGTAATCTACTAAGTAATCCAGATTTTTCAATCTCCAGATGAAGTAACCCTAACTTTTCTCAGCTACCATGAGAAGTAATCCTGTGTTTTCACTTTCCCCTAGTTACCAGTTGAAGTAACCCTGATTCTTTCCTCTTTTCCCTAGTTACCAGTTGAACTCTATAAGAAGGTGACAGTGTGATTATCTTTAAGTAGTGCATGTATGTTTACTTTGATGTCTGATTGGAACTGTTCTAGGGGTGTACTGGAAGCTTTCTTTTCTGAAATCAATACCGTTGAAAGGTACAGTATATATTGCTATACCTGCAGTTGAAATGATAATGTAACAATAGCAGTAACACTACTCCCCCCCAGTAGCCTGGCATCGATTTTTGACAATTGCTGGCGACTAACAAAAAGCAGAATACTATGCCATTACTTCCTGTAAATCAATACAAGTTATGGCAGTGTCAATATGACAATGAAACCAAAACCTACCAAACTGGGTTATTTCAGTGGCAGTGTGAGCTTCTCTTGACTCGAAAGTAATAACTTTATAGTAAACTTTAGTTTTGTATTTTTTGTGTATTTTTTTTGGTGTAACTTCTCTGAAACCCAGCATTTTCTTTTTTTATTCACTTAGACATACCTATATGTAATAAATTAATAATTTCTTTTTTAAGGAGAATTTATCTGTAATATATTATTTTCTTTCAATAATGGTTTTAACTTAAGGTTTATGTCAAATAAGTTATCTCTAATTCTAGAATAATGAAGTATTTTTTTCTTTTTCTTTCTAAGCCTTGCAGTCTGATAGAGGTTTGAGATCCATTATATACAGATATTTCTTAGATCTGTAGGTACCAAATTGTTACCAAATTAATTCAGTAAATTTTTTGTATAGAATATTATTAATTCCATATTATCAAATGTCCATATACAATCCTGCCCTCTGTAATCAAGAAAGTGGACAGAAATGCAAATTTTATACAATTGCTTCAATTTGATTGGTTATGTTGCTCAATTATTCTATTGTTTTCCTCCCCCCCCCCCTCCCATATCTTCTAAATCCTTGCTACGTCTGTTTGTATGGCAACTATGGCTTTGAATTAGCAAGCAGCACTGTTGTCTCTGGAGATGTTATAAAATGGATGGGAGTTCCTATCACACAGCTGAGCCCAACTGGCTACAAATTTGCAACCCACATGTGTACTCGATATGCCTTTCGACAAGACGAACCAAACTGAATTAATTATACATATATCAGCCTAAACATCATATGAGCCTGCGTGTTTTCACAAATGTAGTATTTTTTTGTTTTTGTTTAGCTACCACTATGTTAGCTGGTATTTCTCCAAGACTTGCTGCTTTTACAAAACTCATTCAACTGACAAACATCAAACCTTTCCTGCCTGCCCCTGGCTGATTGCATAATATTGTTGTAATCATCAATTCAAAAGTAAGATTTAAGTTAGAATATGTTAAAGATTAAGAGAATTCAGCTGGCTGGCTGTAAACTTTTTTTTTTTTTTGTAACACTTTAAAATTTACTTTAATTTTTTGCACTGAAATTTAAAATTAATGGAAATGCAGCTGTCATTGTGCACTGATTTTTTTCTTTTCATAATATTTTTTTTTGTAGTGGCAAGAATAAAGATGGAATGACTGAATGAATAAAATGAATAAAAGAATCTTGAAACATGCACTTTTTTGTATACAGAAACACGTCACAAACAGACTAATTCTACAAAACAGAAAAACACTTGTCTGGTTCTGGTTGTTAAAGCAACATTAGGTCCTGAAGCTTCGTCCTTATGGCTTGATTCTACACTCCAAAATAGCACTAAATCATCTCCATTGAGCAACAGAATTAGGGTCGCCGAAATTGCAAATATCTCGGCTCCCCCACCTGGCAGTTCTAGAGCTGTCGGCAACTTTTACAATTTCTACTAAAACTATAGTTTACAGAAGCAAAATTCATTTTTCGTTATGTACAAGACTTGTGACCATACATATACATAATATATAAACATGCAAGTCTGAGGTTCAGTGTCGGAAGAGCGTTTTTTTTTTGGTTTGGTTGTTTTTCATTTCTGGTTTCTACCAACAGTGGGCTGGAGTCTCTTTAAGTACATTTTTCTAAATTTGAATTTGTACAAAATGTGTCTTCCTTCGTTGGTGTGAAAAGTCTATACTTTTTAAAAATGGCTGTCATCAAAAGCATCTAGTCTAAGTTTCTTGACTTCATTTCATTTCATTTTTTTTAACGTCTCTTGAAGGTTGGCAGGAAGAATAGTCTACTTAGAGACCCTTCAACTATCGATGAAGGGTTTTGAACTACTAGTTAGTTTTGCATTTTGTCCATGGAAAGACTTGTGATTGGCAGCCCAGTGGAGACCCAACACGCAATATGCATAATCCCCAAATACAATATGCAAACCACACCTCTCTTTATGTTGCTATGTAAGCACATTTAAACACCAGGTATAAAAATAGAAGAGCATGTTTGTTCATCTCCACTGGGCTTGGTAATTGCAATAAAAATCTCTTTTCTTCAAATCTCCCTTTATCCCCTTGCACCAATGTAATGTACAAATTTTCACACTTCAAATTTGATCAACCAAGGTCCCCCCTTACTTTTTAACTTTTATGTTATGGTAAAAATCAATAAAAGAAATGATAAATTTGCGCAGCGGATTTAACGAATAACGGAAATGAATGGAAAGAAATCATAATGATGGAAAAAAAGGTGACAGAGGGATGGTGTTAGTAATGTTGTACCTCTCCCCTAGTGTCGTGTCAGTAGACCTCAGAAACAAACAAACGCCAAAAGGAAGAACAGAAAATAAAAACACAAAGCAACTCAAAGTTCTTCGGCATAGATCAAATAAAATTTAATACTTTTGCCTCGTGGAAACAAAAGCTATATACGAGTGCAGTCACTGGCTATTGTATCTAGTATTGTAGAATTATAAGGAAAAAATATGGAGATTTTCTTAAACTACCTTCTAATGAGCTTTAGCCAACACAAATTCACAAGCCTGTTTTACAACATAACATGATACATGCAAAAATCCACAAATAAATTTTTAAAAGTTAGTAATAATAATAATAATAATAATAATGATGTAATGCTAAAGTGAAAAAAACTTCCTTGAAGTTTTGTCTCTAAGAGTTGGAAAAAAACTTCAGATCACGTAAGAATACCATTCCTAATCATGTGACATTCTCAAAAAAACAGTTTATCCTAAGTGCAGAGTTAAGACTTGGAAAAAATCAAGTAAATGCTAAATTCCTTGAAAAATCAGCAAAGTTTTTCTCAAAATTACTTCAAAACATGAAAGAACTTCTATTTAACTTCCTAAATGGAAAATTGTTGTCGTGTCTTGTCAAAACTTCTGAAAGCACTCAAGAACTCAACGGATGTATCTTAAAAATCTCAACTGAATATTCACATCTGATGATCAGGGGGTACAAATTAAAAGTTTCTTTTTCTTTTCAATAGTTTGCTCAGATTTTCTCTGGCCACATAAAATCCTTAGAGGATGCATTCTTTTTTTTTCCTTTATAAAGAAAAACAACTTTTGTACTTGCACAGAGACATTGTTTATCTTTGTTACACAACAAAGGTCTTTGAAAGTCTCAGTAGAGCAGTTTGTTTGTTGATTGGATGCCGGGCTTCACTTTTTATTTTTTTTACATCTTGTGCTTGCTGGTTTTAAACGAAACTTGGAGTACACGACTTCCCAGCGAGTAGCCATTAAGACTAGCAATAGCCACAACAGCCTCGTCGTAGTTGGTCATGGTTACAAATCCGAATCCTTTGCACTTGTTTGTGCTGAAGTCGCGCATCACTTTAACATTGGTGACTGCACCGAAGGGCCCGAACAACTGCCACAGCAAACTTTCCTCTGTTTCAGGAGACAGATTGTAGACAAAGATACACCATCCCTGGCCATTGTTGTTAATGCTGTTCATCCCGGCGTTGCCTAGAATCTCATTTCCCATTGGAGAATATCTATTGTAAGGCAAAATATAACTAAATATAAATAAACAAAAGAAAAAAAAGAGACAACCAAAAGCAGAAGTGTAACTAACTGAGATACTACTGACGGGCTGACATGGGTTGGCAAAGTAGAAGGCAAAGAAAACCCCCAGGGAGGGGAAGCTGATTTTACAAGCCAGTGAGGGGGTCCCAATGTCAAAGAATGGAAAGATTATAGCACTCCCAGGGCTTAGTTAGTGGACAACCATTGACGGTATGGAGAGGATGAAAATGGAAGAGTTTATGTACATTACATGGACATACTTGCAATCACTTTCGTTTGTTTGATAAAATACCCTTCAATTTATACATACACCTTCAATCACAAACTTTTGTGTTTCACTATCATTAAAAAAACTTAATGTTAATGTATTACACATGCAGAACCATACTCCTCACTCCTCAGTTATACACGATATTATTCCAATACCTAATTCTAGTTCCATGATAATGATCAGGTCTTGTTGAGTTCCATAATCCATCTTGTTGCTATGGTTACTTCATGGAGTCAATACAACATTTCTCACATGATAATGATGGCAGAGTTTACGACATGGGAACTTTGCAGGACGGGCATAAGGAATTCAAAATAAGATGTACGCGGAGAAAACCTATCACTGTTGCCATAGCAACTACTCCAAAGCATCTTTACTTTGTCAAATTTCTGAATGACGTCCTAAAATGGATCATTTTGAAGTAGTTGATAAGATACAAGGATGTCACAAATCTCCACTGATGTCTAGAGGGGATGGATCTTATATTTCTGGGCATCCATGTTGGACCTTGACATGTTTACATGAATGCCAGGGATCAATTGAAAGTTTATCCTCTTACCTGAAGTTGCGTGACTGGTGATGCAATGGCCCTGGAATTCGCCTGGTGGGTGAAGCTAGGTATGCTTGCTGCAATGCTTTTGCATGGTTTTGGCTAGGGTTGTTGGCAAATTTGACAGTGATAGGGTCCACACCACCTGGTGGAATAGTACCGTTGAATCTCTTGATGGCCTCTTCTGCTTCAATACGTTTATCAAAACGTATGAAACCAACTCCCCGTGAAAGGCCTGAGAGAGAGAGACAAGTAGACGCAAGTATTAGACGGTGAGCAAGTTACTAGGATGATGTTATTGTGAAACTTAAAAAAACTATTCACCCTGACATATATGAACAGGAGAGGGAATGAAATGACACACGCACACACAAACACACAGAGGAAAAAACCAAAAGAGCCTTATACCCAAAGTGCACGTTTTACTAAGTGTTGTCACACACACAAGCCCTCAATTATCTGGCAAAGTTTCTAGAGGCAGTGTGCTTGGTTATTATTACTGACAGGAAAAAAACAGAAGAGATAAGAATATGCTTGCTACTCTATAAGCCTTGATGAGAGAAGTCCACCACCAAATTACAACGGTCATGCTAGAAAGCAGGTACTGCATGAATCCTCATCCTCACAGCTACCTTGTTGATTGGTTATTTAATATATATTGTCAGTTCTCACTGAAGTGTTGTGTCAGGTAAGATCAACTATTAACTACAGTCAATGATGGTTAGTGTGTTTGCAGATGTTACAGAGAAGGAATTGGTTGCCTAGCAACTACATCCTGATGTAATTACAACTAAAGCATCTTCCAGACACCTGACATCGTGTGCATGTCTCATCAGCAGATCAGTGGGTCACCAGTGAAGTCGTCGTTAGTAACAAAATGTTTCTCTTTTCATTTGTTTCCAATCTTGGAGGCTTAGGAGTTTGAAAAACATGATTTATTAAAATCGGCTACAAAGTATGAATGGTCCTCACCGGTAAGAATGGATGTGGATTCATGCTTTTCAATTCCAAGTTTTCCTTTTTCTGGAAAAATTATCATGAAACGTTATAAAATTACATGTAAGTGACACTTGAATTTGAAATTCAACATTTTCAAAATATAACACTCAAGACGGTCTTCCCTCCCATGTTTTTTTGGTTCTTTTGTTCTTTCTTTTCCATTGTTTTCTGCATAATTTTGCACTTTGATGTGGACAATTGGGCCGAAAGAAAATAATGAAAAATCATTAATATACCCGTCAGTCAAGACACTGAGACAAATCATGTGTGCCATTTGTATAGAATTATAAAAAAAAAATTGTATTGCTGCCATTTCATTTCTGACACAATCAAGCACATTGCGCATTACTACAACTACATACGTATGTTCAGTGGTTTCTCATACAAGTTCAGCCGTGTATAAACTCAAAAACCAAGCTTTCTAAAGAGCCGAACCACTTAGCAGCAAAGCTTGTGCTTAGAAAAGTCTTCCCACTCTCCTTGTTGAGGACAAGCTACAACTATATATATATCTAACCTATTGTCCATATAATTTTCTGAACTATGAAATAATTCAACACATATCATCTAAGAGAATTTTTGTTCACATCAGACCTGGCTGGAAAAATTTAAACAGGAGAAAGATTTTGTCTGTTCTGTACTATGTGCTAGCATGTGATGCAGGTAATATATAGATGTATTTACAAAATACCAAGTCTTGCACCATGTCTTGTGCTTAATCACCTCACTTTTCCAAACCAATGTACAATATGATCAATCACAGATTCTTGGCATTTTGCCAAGTCCTGCCACCTGTCACAGCGGCTCAGTAATTATTGAAGACTAACTTGTCTGTCTCCCCCCCCCCTCCCTCTTCCCATCCCCATCTGTCTTGGCAGAATCATGAATAAAATCATTTTCAAATGTGATCATCTTTGAAATAGGGATTGACGCAGAGTTTTGTTTGCTGTATGTGAAAGTGAAAGCTGAGCTTTCTCCAAGTTGTAAATCTACATGTGAATGAAACCTGCCATTTCATTTCATGACAGGATTATAAACTACACACTATACAAATCACAGGAAATGTGTATTTTTTCTCACTGTACATCTGCACCAGTTTGTAAAAATAGCAAAATCATGGACTGCTGGTTTGATTGACAGTTATCTCTAAATCTCATACTAAGTACATAATATCCTCGCATTTAAATGAACAAATCTATCAGGCAGGTGACAAAAATTGTACAGCTTTGTGCAGCATTGGTAGTAATATCTTGCAAATGTTATGTCTAAAAACTGCGAGTCTGAAATACGGTACAAGCATTAGTTGAATCATCCCTTTTGTAGGGCAGGCAGCCATCTTAGTTTTGTGAGTCACAGCAGCAGCATACAAAATTGTAAGGAAAACAAATCTTACCAGTGACTGAATCACACAGGATTCGTGATGTGATAATACGTCCAACTGGCTCAAACATTTCTTCCAGATCTTTCTGAGTCATACTTTTTGGCAGTCCACAAACGTAGAGGTTAGCATCTTTGATGGCCTGGCTACTTGGTCTAGCATGTGATACCTAGCAATTTAATAAAAGTTAACATTTACACTATCTGGACTATTTCCCCCTTATTCACACTCGCACTGCCATGGGCGGAATATATACTGGGAGCTGATTATTGAGTGAACAACACATGTACTCAATTTTCTGTAAATGTCACTTGCTTTTTTATTCATTTCCTTCCAGGTACAATTTCTTTGCAACTTATTGGAAACATGTTGAGATGACTAACAACAAGCAACTACATGTAGTTCATGCATCATAATTGCCACATATTCTTTGAAAGTGTATATTCAGTGATACCCTGTTTATGTAATGTAATCATATATATAAGCCTTGCTTTCTTATTCCGTGACCCTTGAAATGCTTTAAAAGAATTGTTACTGTATTTTTTTTTAAGTGAAACTTTGCAGACTCTGTACTTCACTAGCAGAGTAGTTTCACATTGTAAACATTTGGCCATTGTTTGTTTATTGTTTGATTCACAAGGCAGGAATAGTACCTTTAGTTAGCTAGATTCCCATGAGAAGGCAACAATGAACAAACTGCATGAATTTTGGCAGGGATGCAAATTGGAAGTTGAATGACCACCGAGAGTTCAAGATAATAGGTTTGTTTTCACGGACTAAAATCCGCACAAGGGGGAAATCGTGAACCTGCTGCTTAAATTTTGGGAAGCAAATTGAGGGTTGAGCAAAGAGTTCAAGATAGTGATGTAACAATTGTTTTCAGGAACTAAAAACTGAAAACTTGCATTAGAGGGAAACTGTGAACCTACTGCATAAAGTTTGGCTGGGATGAACATTGAAGGTGGGGTTTCAAGAGTGATTTTAAAATTGTGATCTACTTTATGAATTTTGGCTGGGAAATGAACATTGCAGATTGAATGACAGTGATGTAAATGACTTGTTTGTTTTCAGCACTGAAAACATAAATACTTGCAACATGTGACCTGGTTTTTACCTTGATGGTTTTGGCTTGCAGTCGTAGGCCATTGAGAGTTCCAATGGCTTTTTCAGCATCTGATGTTTTGGTGTAGTTAACAAAAGCATACCCCAAACTTTGACCTGTAACAAGAAAAAACACCACAGAATATTTTAATGAACTTGCATGTTATAAATCAAGATATAGGAAAGTTTAACCTCACAAGTCTATCAGTGTAAATTCTGAATTGGAAATCCTGATAAGACGGGGGAAAGCTTCGTAAAACTGGCCTTGTTTCCCATAAATTATAAAATTTTGGTATGCAAACCCCATGAACAAACTGGGAAAAGTTGATGGAACTGTCATAGTTTCCCCATACATTGTTACTGGAGTTCCCACTAAAATTACAACAATGGGCAAAATATGGTAGTCTAAGAACTGTCATAATATTCCATCCTTATATCCCGATATTTGAAGGGAATCCTAATAAAGCGACCAGGGAATTTGGGTAGATTTTATTACACTGTCGTATAATAAAAATACTCAATTTACTACACACTTTGAGAACACCCCCAAAAAAATATCCAGAGGAATGTGAACATTAGACTCGCCATGGAGTACTTTCATATAGAAAAGTCTTATGGGACCAAGCAGCTAGTCAACTGAACAAATAAAACTATAATCAGTAATATGTCAAATATGTCCTGCATCTTTGCATGTTTTCCATATCCATTACCATCAATAATACCTCCTATTCCCAGTCTTAATTCCAATTTCAAAGAATTTTAGAGTTCATATGCCCTTTCCATCCAATTACTCATTAAAATTATAAATTTAACAGTAGCCCAATAAAAAGTAATTAAACACTTTTAAGCTTTACCTCTCTCCTTCAAACATTAGAGACTGAAAACTTTTTAAAATTTTTTTTTAATTTTTTTTAAATACATAATTGAGTTATCAACTTTCATCATATTCTTGAAATTACAAGGATGTGATATTGTAATACATATTTTTTGATGCAATAATTCAAAAATTAATGTTGGTAATTTTTTTTTTCAGGTAGATAAAATGGCCGACAGTATAATTGTGGGGCAGTGATATGGAAAACTTCCGATGGAGAACAGGAAAGTGCAAACAGGTCAATATTTTATTTACTTCTACTCTAATGATTCATGTATTCAAAATGTTAGCCTATATAAAGAACAGCCTGATGTATTTTCTACTTCTGTGAAGGAACTCCTAGACAACTATAGTCATCAAGATCTCTCCTATAACATGGAAAATACCACAGTCGGAATCTCGGAGTCATGAAAAACACAGTTTGAAATTTGATCGGTGAAAGTGATAACATAGGGTATAATTTTGTCTGCTGTGTATACCCTGTAAGGCATTTTATATAGATTACTACTAGGATCACCTTCAGATTAATATAAAGTTATGTCAGCTTCTAGTTTTACCAAGAGCTCCCAAATGTCTTGACCAGCCGACAAACTCAATCCTGCAGGCTTTAAATTGGATCTGGTGTTGTCAACTTGTGTTTATTGTTTTTGAGGTATATATAAGGGTTGACAGTTGAAGTTTTAGGCACTTTCAATCTGGTATGGAAGACTTCCAATGGGGAACGTGAATATGCATGTTATTTTGATAGCTAGCACCAACTGCATGAATACATGGTTAACAACTGATGACAGCTGAACACTGCTACTGAACATGGAATTTGTGAAACTTCCTTGGGCCAAAGTAGACTCATTTTAATATGTTTTGCAGATTCAATGCAGACTAATGGCCTTTGTTTGACACGGCCTGTCTCTTTAATAATTTTTTCTCTTTGCACATATGAATAACTCTGAAGAGCTTGTCACCTGAAAACAAATTCTTTTTGAGATTTGCGACCTTCAATTATTTCTATTTTTATTAGTTTTTTTTTATCAAATATTTTTAATCAGTACTTTTCAATTTTTATCTGAGATTTGTGAAGAATGAAAGCCTCTGTAGTTATGCATCAATTTCATTTTTCTACCAAAATGGACTCCAAATTCTTTTACTTGTCTGGTATTTAGCACGGGTTAAAAGAATAAACTGAACATATGCCCCCAACACAAGTCACAACATTATGAAGTGTGAACCACAACATGCTCTGGGGAAAAATAAACTTTCAACAAATGAATGCATGAACTAATACAGACTTTCAGGTCATGGCGGCCTGCAGGGCAGTTTTTGACCACAGAAATTAGCTAGTTAGTAGAGTTTCCCCATCACTGGACTTGTTGGATGCCAATTATAGTTAGTTTGACCCCATAACATACGGCAAGTAAGTAGGACTACTGCCATCACATGCAAGAAAGTGCTACTGTATTGTACTGCATACGTAGCAGTAAAAAAATAAAATAAATTGCCCTCCAGAAACTGCTCCTGTTAATATAGTTACTATATATTCTAAACATTGTATGAATGAAATTCGCTGAAAATCAGCAGAGCAATATCATGCTTCATGATGCGACCTTTATGACCCCTCTCCTTTGGAATATTTCTGAACCTGAATATATATGAACACAGCTGTCAAAATTTGAACACTGACAACATCTGTAACAATGCTTTCTCTTTGTTATGATTCCGCTAGTACATTATACAATCAACCAGCAATGAAATGACCTTGCTTGCAGCCATGTTGGCCAAGGAAAGGTCTGCGATGTCCACAGGCTTTGCATGTCACTATTGCATGTTTTCAGTGACTTGACTGAGCAGGTGTTGCCCAGGAGTGAAATTTAATCACTACCGATGCATCTAATTACAACTGCATACCAGATCAACACAGGAAGCCATAATTGCTGCCATAGCCATTAAACACCACTGTTTTCATAAAACCAGTTGGGTCACCTGCTTCTAGTGACATGCATGCCTATTTACATGTTGACTATTAAACATTCATGGATATTTTCTGATATTTTTCATCTTTGCACCTTTTGTGACAAATTTGTTCTTTGTGTGTATTCAAAGAAATGTGAGAACGATAGGAAGAGTATTGATGCATTTGGAGGATGCCCGATGGACGTATATACTATGAAGCCCCCCTCCCCCTACATAATACATCGTAATATTGTACTACGGAAATTGTCAAATGTTGTGATAGGTTTACCACCTGTCTACATGGTTTCCAATCAATAAAATATCACACACAAAATGAGATCAATAAACAGACAAGTCATTTTATCAGTAAACTCAACAATTCATACAAGTCATAGCTTTTTAATAGTGAGCCACTGACTATTCGTTATCATTGGTTACGTTTTAATAGTTTTCAGCCACTGTTTTTGGTTCTTTTGTTCATTGTATCATTTTTTCAGTTTTCTTTGTTTGAACCCATGAATGCAGTAAATAATCTGCTATTTTCTATAATAAGACAAAGTGACAGTGTGTGAATATCAAATGAGAGAGGCAATTGTCTCACCATATTATCAGTAATGCCTGGAGCAACATTGTACCGGATGATTTGCTGTCTGACGCAAGAGTACAGCATGCAATGCAAATAATAGTCAAGCAGTCCAACTACAGCTTGAAAATAACCATATCCTTAACACATCACAACACTCTTCCAGGAAAACAAATCACTTTTACTCGTTTGTGATTTCTCCCTCAAAAAAACCCCTAACAACTACAGCTTCCAATAAATTTTTCATTTCAATTATATACTAACAATCAAAGTCTAACAACTATCATTTGTACATCACAACGCTTTTCCAAGAAAATATATTTGTACTCGTTTGGGATTTTTCCTTAAAAAAAAGTAACTACTATCATGTTTTTAGAAATAAATTTTTCATTTCAATTATATATTGACAATCAAACAGTCTAACACCTGTATCATTTATACATCACAAAACTCTTCCAAGAAAATATATCACTTGTGCTCGTTCGTGATTTCTCCTTCAAAAAAAAAGAAGAGTAACAGCTATGTTTTTACATATAAATTTTTCATTTCAATTATATTTGACAATTATACGGATGTCCAACAACCATCCTTCATACACATCACATCACTTTTTCCAATAAAATACACAGCTATGACTTGTTTTTATCTCCTTCAGAAAAGAAATAACAGCCAACATTCTTACAAATTGGATTTCTACAATATCAATACTTAAACTTGACAAACAGCAACCATATTATATCACTCACAATCTTTACAAGATAATAATATATATAAAATGTGTGTGAATGTGTTATTCCAAAGATCTTTCATTTCTCAGCCAAGGAAAATATGACTGCCCTAAGGAGGTTTTTTCACTACAAGTTGCTAGACGAGAAGTAGTGACAACCCTTAGGTCACTCGTATTGTCTGGCTGAATGAAGAAATATATTGGAGAATAACATAATTATACCAGTTCCAGTAATATCAAAGCAAAATCAGGGAAGTAATAGCAATTTTGAACATTTTGACTCGTATTTCTAACACAGCAGAACCAGTGACGTAGAACAACAAGGGTATGAATTCCATATTTTTGGCTTATCCATGGTACAATATTTATTAAGCATTTAAAAAAAATAATCTACAACTGCCATCAAATTGAGCATAACATTTAGTTAAGAGCATTGTACTTTAAACTTTATTTGTCAGACTATTGTAAATCTACACAAAAAGAGATTTAAACCAATCAGATTCCCAGAAAATAACCTCATTACCCAGTTACATTGCGTGTTCCTACTTCAAAATTCATGACATCATTTCATATCAGATTATTTGACTGGTGGAAGCATTAAAAAAAATCAAATCAGGTTTTGTAAAGCACCTGAAATGAAGAAACTAGATTCTTGATTTTCATTTCAGGTAAGGTAAAGTAAATGAACAAAAGGGATACTGCAACCAAGGTGTGTTCTTTGAAATCTGAATCAATGAATGAATGGAATACGGGCGTGCTTCCCTGCCAAGATGGCTTCATCAAGAAAACGTACTAAAGAATATGGAGCCAGACATTCTAGCGTAATAGTCAGCTAGAAAGAATTGCATGTCTGGAATTTACAGACAAAAATCGGGCTTCTTCCAAGACCTTCTATAGGGAAGCCTTGTGAAATACAAGTGTATAAAGAATGAAAGTCAGCCCAGCCCGGTTTCCCTCTTGGGTTTCCATGTACCTGAAATAACCACCAATAGAAGCATAAAACTCAAGTAGGGAGCAGATCAAGTTTCACTATTTTATACCAGTGGTGATCATTGATTGTACACAATTTCTATGGCACATGTGTAAAGTAATATAATAACAGAAAAGGGATACGCAGTCTCTACATATTATGCCTCTAAAAACAAGGAAATGATTTGACATACCCTGCTACAAAACTTCAATTTTGGGCAGCAAGCTTTTCATTTCTCTGTTTATGACTTACGAATGCATGGATTATATTATAAGAGTACATATCTAAGAATTTGTAAAAATTACCTTACGCCTGACAGTCATTTTTAAGTCATTTTACTTTTAAATCGAACAGCATAACTTAGGTCACGTGCCAAAGTTGTGTCATACAGGGAAACTGCCAACATCTCTATGAGATGACCAATTTGGCAATTAAAATTTTGTCGAGTTGTCTAGTATTCAGATAAAAGAAAACAAGCATAAAGAATGATTTACAGTATGGTAATAAGCCAGGTATGAAGCCAAATTATGTGATTATAAACCCACAATAGTGTGTTTACTTGGCTGTCATTTAGGCCTTCAGTAATTGTTTCCTCAAACTAATTACACACAAGTGGCAACAATGGGAGTTAGTAAGCTAACCATTCACTTATTCTTAGTTCAATGACAAAAAAAAAAAGAAAAAAAAAAAGTTCCTTGTCCTCCAACATAAATGAAAATTTCAGACGTATTTTACCATGAATTAAATTGACTTTTATTGAGGTCACTGCAATATACACATTCAGTATTCATCTTTATTTTTAGCACAATAATACCTTCTCTACTGAAATAGTCTGTGTGATCATATCGGACAATGGAAACAACTCGAACCTAAGACCAGCTTACATGATTTTATCTCACTTATAATACAGAATTCTTTTAATGTGTTATTTTTGTTTTTAAACAAGTGGTGCATTCAATATTTCTTTTAATTTTAAATTTCAGACCTCTCTCTTTTGTTTAGTTTCCTTTGTTTCCAGACCTTTCCTATAGATAGATACATGACATATCCCGGAAAGGGTAAGATTTCAATGGAATAGGATATTCACATTTCACTTCATACTTTTGCAATTGCTCAGCAAGTTTTCAACAGTTATATGTAAATATACATTTCCCCTTTCCATGGGCGTCCATCTGTGGACCCATTTGTGCCTAATAAGTAATTCATCTAATTTGCAATCTTAAAGGATAATTTTATCTTCTCTTATTTGACAGCATACAATTGTGATAAATTATCGGCCATCTGGCTCCAGATCAGATCTATAACATATCTTAAACTTGTCATTTTCTTTTAATACCTGGTGTACATTTATATTAATTCTTGTTTATTTTCAAATTGATGAATATTCTTAACTAGCTTGTCGTAATTCACCGTAAAACAGTATGGCGAGACTCAAATTCTCACATATCATTTACTTAGAATCCATGGAAGAAAACAAACTATATTATATCAATATTGTCATGCTTTTAATTATTTAATTCTCTCAAAAAAACCGACAACTTTGTGTTCTGATATTTATGCCAAAATGATGCACGCAGTTCAACTTATAATTGAAGAGACCAAAAAATACAGCGTCAATTTGGCTCAAAAGCCGACGACAGAAGTTTCTGGACGAGCTCAACTCCCTACAGCAAGTGTCATCAATAGGCAGGCTCACCTTTATTTGCCCTTTCAGCCAAATTGATGCACAAGTTTCTTATGACCCATCAAAAATCCTTATACTAAGTGATAACAACTTCAAGAAAACACATTTTTATCATATGACCCGCGAGAAAGGGCACTGCTCAATACATTGAACTTTTAGGACTTCAGTCATCACCACTCCAGTGTGCCCTCTCTCTGACTATTCTGACCCATAAAAATGTCACATCACTTACTATGCAAGGACTTCAGAAGAAAATTAATTTTTATCATTTTTGGGTGCACTGGTAGGACTTCAGTCATCACTTCATACAAGTGTAACCTCCAAGTAACCCAACTTTCAATGGCACACAGTAATTTTATATGACCCATCAACATTCAGTAGTTGATGAGTAGTTCTTGCTATGTTGTGACTTCCAAGAAAACCCATGTTTTAAAATCATTTTGACCAACAACAGTCTTGTAGTTCACTAATATTAGTGGGCATACTTTTCCCTCACATACTGTAAATTACTATTTTCACTACAGGAATGTAATTAATACTTTTTCATTCTACTTAAATTCTTTAAAAAAAATTCTTTAAAAAAAAGTGTTTCGATATTAAAAAACCTCCACCGTGAGTCTGACTACATAACCCCCAACCTTACCCCAGTACAAAAATTTTCATCCGACTAAAAATCAACATCCAACTAGTTAGACATTTTCAAGAATTCACAGTGTACTGGAACAGTACTTTCACCCCCCCCCCCACCCACCACCACACACACAAAAACATTCATCTGATAATATACATCACCACTGAACAAGTTAGAAATTTCAAGAATGTATTCTCTCAGCATATCGGTACAGAAGTTTTATTCTGGGCCAATAAATATGTACCATATTACATTGACTACTTTGGCAGTACTTCTGGTTCAATTACTTTTATTATTTGTCAAGTCTTGGTCGTATGTGTGTGTATAGGCATTTCTCACATGTGATTATTATTTATTCATATTGCATAGTAGTAGGGGACAGTACTAAAAAGCAGTGGTACAAGACACTTAATTAACATTTCATTTTTATCTATCTATTCCATACATGTCAGGGTGGTCATTGCAAGTAGATGTGTATTTGAAGCAGAGTTTGTTATTGCCTCCAGGTATGATCAATCTAAGTCTTTCAAGTCTACTCAATTACCTGCATCATATTTGTCTTTTGGCATCAAAATTTCTCATTATTAGAAAGGTTCCTTTCAATCACTCATTCATATTTTGACAGTTTCTAAATTCACAATTATTAAATTTCCCTCCCTTTGTCTCATAACTTTAAAGTAGTTCACAATTTTACAAATCTCTATCCTTCATGTTGACATCACCCACATATAATTTATAAACAAAATTTCGCATCAAATACTAAAATTTTGAATGATTAATTTTTACACCTTTGTCTCGCAACGTTAAAAGAAGTTCACAATTGTGCAAGTCTCTATCCTTCAAGTCGACACTAGTCAAGTGTAAAAACAGAATTTTCACATCTTTGTTTTCACGATATTGAAATAATTCATTGGTATATAAATTGACCTCTTGACATAAAACTACTGAAGTATGAACAGAATTCGTTTTAATACTAAAATTCTAAATTAAAAATTGCTAATTATTTTCCTCCTTTTGTCTGATAACATTGAAATAATTCACAATTCTGTAAGTCTCCACCCCTTCATGGGTTGAAATCACCCAAATATAAACACAATTTCTGATATTTGTCTCATAATATTGAAGGTATTTACAACGTTGCAAGTCTTACATTTTTCCTCAGGGTTGAAATCAACCAAGTAAGTATAAAACAGAATTCCACATCAGGACAAGCATACAATTTCACAAGCAATATTGATAAAGGTTCCTTTGAGATTTCCCTGCACAATTTAGATGTATTAAACTTATTCATAAAAGCACTCGGTAAGCAATACATGCATTCTTTTCACTGTTATTCAATCCTTCGATTACCATGGTAACCGATATGACAAATTGGTATAGTAATTTGTGACAGGGCACGTAAATGGTTCTCACCATTAATCAAAGTATATGATGAGCTAGCTAGACTTCTTGTATGTAATGGAATTGCAAATATACACACTTGCCCCAAGAAAATTAGGAATTCATAGTTATATTTGTGTGGAATGTTTTGAATGTCAAAATTCCCATTTTATGATTACAGCATGTTGCATTATCATTATTAGTAGGAGTAGTAGTTCTGCTGCTATTTTCCATTTGCTGTTTTGTGAAATATTTCAGATAATGAAATGTCACAAAGCACTCTACTCCATTCAAATTGTTTGATTAGTATTTTGTCAACGAAATTCTTCACAAGGCATCATGAGATGTCATTTCATGAAATTTGTGTTTGGATACTTGATTATTCAGAAACCGTAATTTTGGTTGGATATCATTTAAAATACTACACATTTCATAAAATACCTAAACATTCCTTAATTCTACACACACTTGCCAAAATTTGTAATTCTCTCTCAAAATATGTTTCTATAGTTACACGTGAATATATTATTTAGAACATTTGTATGATTTGATCAATTTGAACATTTCTGAACAAGATGGTAAGCAGGAAAGCCGCATGTCATTTAATTGTTGTTTAAAATGTAAACTGGACGTTGTAATAAATGTTCATATGCTGACCTTATGGAGTCATTATGTTCAGTTTTGTCGGATTGAATTTCTTAACAGGACAGAGATGCATGCACATGATGCAGTGTGTGAAATCACAGTCTTCTTGTTAGTAGTGTGTGTGTAGGAGTTTAATGTATTCAATCACCCTCCCACCTAAAAAAAAAATCTAGTAAATCTGTTTAACAACTTGTGCACTTTGCCATTTCTTGATTCTCCAGCCTCTCCTTGTCTCTATTTCTTTTGCCGTGATTCTTTATATTTTTTTCTTTTCAAATGATCAAATCAACAGTATACCCACACAATTTTACAATGTCATATTTAGCCAGATCTGCAGGGCAACAAATTAATAACACATTTTTACATGCTAACACCCCCTACCCCCACACACAGTAGTATACTGTATGTGATAGTATATCTCATTCAATGTTCTATAAGACTGAAAGTATGGTTTACTTGATCATGTTATCACAGACTTCATTCCAAACGGCTGCCACCATCTTTTTCAGAATTGCTTATTATTTTACTACTGAAACAATGCAGTGAAGCTGCTTCAACCTGAAGGGGTAGGGGGATGAAAATATCATTGGTATTTCAATGATGTTCTTGGTATGGGGTATCCCTTTCTTTGGCAGATGGCAACAGACAGTCAACATTGCGTACATTCAATCAATACCCAAGAATGCCTACATTTTTCACATTTTTATTCAATTTGATCAGAGTGTGAGGTTTTTTTGACTGTTACATGGGCCACGATTTGTGACCTTCCTTTGGCCAACTAAGAAAAACTGGGGCAAAGGTATTAAATTTCAAGTTTGTCAGTAGAATAGTCCATCAAGCAAGGTCAGATACCAAGTCAGCAATTCATCACATTCTGCATTCCCATTTCAAGACAGAGACTGCTACTACACATTGCCGCCATCTTTCACATGAACACTATATGCAGTGTGTAACATGACAAGATCTGCATATATATGAAAGTGTGGGTTTGTTACACTGACCCAAATCTACCATCTATAGTTAGGGTTTAATGAACTTGGATAAAAAAAGAAAATGTCACATATATTGTAGAATTGCTGGTCTACTTTCCAGCAATGTACATGCATCTCTGACAGCAGCTATGAAGGGTAGTCATGACTACGGACGTTGGCAGCCATTTTGTTCAGCATTATATGCGAAAGTAAGTGGCGAGACATTGTCATTTGACAAATAATGCACAAATATTATTTAATCTTTCCATTTAGTTATAAATATGCAGCTGAATGAAATGATTTACCTGATATCAAGTGTAAATAAAACATGTTTTTTGGTGATAAAATGAAAGTAACTATTTGTCCACTAGGATCAGTAATGAAGGCTGGCAAAATATTGTGAATATATAATACAACTCAGTCAGTAGACTTTGGTGAATATAGTTCTCGGAATCCAGTTTTGCATATTTATCAACAGCACAGTAAAATGAAAATTACGTGCTTGTCTGAGAAAAAATATTTAAGTATATTGAGACAAGTATAAACACAGAGTCACTTATCATATCTCATTATTTCAAGTACTTTTTATGAATTTGTATAAAAGATAAAAAATGTCCATCTGAATTTACACATCTGGGCAATTAAACGTGATACATACACAGTGTACTAGTTCAGACACAGCTGGCTACTCTAAGCGAATACAAGTCAATAGGTTACAGTATTCAACTGTTTATTATGTTTTCAATTGAAGCAGAAATATTTTTCTCCCGTGTTAGCTATTATTGTTCACCAACATGTCGGTAGTGAAATCCATATTGACAACACTACCTTTCAGTCCAAAAATAAGAACCGCATTTGTTGACATTTTCAAAAGTTGATAAAAACATCTTTCTAAAATGTTCAGTAAAAATGTGATTGCAGATTGGAAATGAATATCAATGATAGTTCTTTGTCGTACGACAAATATGGATCTATCAATAAAATATATTTTGAGTACAAAAAAATCATTGTATTCAGTGTGGTACCAAAACAGAACTTAAAAAGGTTAAGAACAGCAAGTTTTTTGATATAAACATAGTTGACAACCACCATGGCAAGGTGCAATCTGAAATAACCATACAAGAATAAATTGTTTATTCCTTCACCTCTCTCCGACAGAATGACATTATGATTGTTTCCCATTCACTGCACCTGTAACCAACCTTCAGCAGTACAAACTTATGCTTTGTGTTCCGATTTAAAATAGGTGGGGTAGGTATATTTTTTATTTTATTTTATCATATTTTTTTTTCATGTGTGAATGTCTAGTTCAGGTTTTCCATGGTGTTCCAAATGGCCTGTGTTATTTATTTCTTCCTATCAGATGTACAGCTTTTACAGATTGGAAGAATAGTTTTATATTGTCTTTTTAAGTTGATGTCTGTTTCCGCATCCACTATTTCTTATTAAAATCTTGTAAAACTGAAGTCTTGCGAGAAATAGTGGATGCAGAAACTAACATCAACTTGAAAAAAATAATATTACATTGTTCTTCCAATCAGTAATGGCTGTACATCGGATGGGAAGAAACCAATAACATAGAGACCAAACGGAAAACATACTACCTGAACTAGACATTCGCACATGAGAGACAAAGAGCCTATTCTAAAATTGAGCTTAATTGTAACCACACAATTTTTTTAGGCCTGATATAGTAAGTTGTTTACTATTATAGACTTCATACCACCAGGTGCATTTATTGAGAGAAAGCAGCTTTACTTTGGAGTTAAAGACAAACTGTATACTGAATAATTGTCTCCCAGGCTGTGAACAGTATTTTGCATTATTTCATGGCTGTGAACAGTATTTTGCATTATTTCATGGCACTGCCTGCATCAGTTGATAACTGTGCTGTGCTTAGATATACTGCAATTACATTCCACATTATCAGTAAGTTGGCCGGTTGCTAAACAACGGCAAGTTCATCAAGGTCAAACTAGGGAGTCACTTGTCAAGTACTTCATGAATAAATGCACTTCACCAAGTAGTGTATTGATTTCAAAGGCATCATCCATGCATGCATGTTTCTCTAAGTATTGCCCAGAGAGAGAGATAAAGAAAACTGAAAATGGGCTTGAATTAAAAGTCACCAAGTCTTCAGAACTACTAAATGATTTGACCTGAGAAATAAAAGTATGTCTGGATCCAGTCCACCAGAAAGATCTTTCTTTTTAATACTGTAATTTCTGTTGAGGAACAGCATGTCCATTTTTCTTTGTCATTTGCTCAGAGGTCCACATCTGAAATGTGTATTATCAATAATTTGAACTGATAATCCAAGCATTATTTCAAGTCAGTTCACTCTGCCTTATCAACGGTTAAGACTGTCAAAAGTATACCATAGTTAATGCCCTCTCTCTTACATTCACTAAGTAAAAGTAAGTACACATAATATCAAAAAGTGTTAAATCATCTTTCTTCATTCATTATTTTTCTAATTTCTTGCACAATTT
This sequence comes from Glandiceps talaboti, assembly GCF_964340395.1. Classification (NCBI taxonomy): domain Eukaryota; kingdom Metazoa; phylum Hemichordata; class Enteropneusta; family Spengelidae; genus Glandiceps; species Glandiceps talaboti. Next base: position 22,714,374 of record NC_135554.1, read on the forward strand.
ATTACGCTTTCTTAAATCATTTTCCCCTCATACTCATTCTTGTCTCAAAGTGAAAGTGATAAATTTCTCTTTTGCTGGCTTTGACGTTGGTAATTTGTCATTTGTGAAAGCATTTGGGAATATTCATCCCTTATTACAGGCATACATAACTCTTGATAAAAGCACAAGCTGATAAATGGAACATGTTTTCCAAAAAAACACCTGGGTTCCTTTTGTTTGAAAGGATTCTACGTATTCACCACTGAATGTCAAAATTAAAATATTTACAAATTATTAATTATGCATCACTTACAAGTACAATACAGGTACTTATCTAGGGATGACTTTTTGTATTCAAAGAAGCACATCTGCCATTCTTTTAAAACATTTATATCACCAGGAAATTGAATTTATGCTTTACACATTTACACAATACTTTCCTCTTTCGCATATTTTAATAAAAAGGAAAAAGTCGGAAACATTGTCTTCACACAAATTCTAGGGGAATGACATTACAAGTGACTGACCTCAATTCTCCCTGACATTCAATTTATTTCAATATAGTATTATAGACAATTTTTCAAGCAGTTCTAATAACTAATATTGATGGAATTTTTCAACTTTAAACCTTTAGTAATTAGGTTCCCGTGTTATAGTCTTGACCTTATGAGATGAAAAAATGCATCATATGGACAAGAAATTACGCTAATACAAGTTGGTGTGCATCCATAAGCACTTAAATAATGCATTCTTGAAGGTCTACACCTCATTGATGACATGGCAACAAAGCTTATCACCATGACAACAACCAAGGCAGCCATCTTCAGATTAATTAGTATTATCTATGTCTGAAGGAAATACTTGGAGCATATCATGCAATAACAAAAATAAATTACATAATAAATTATCTATAGAGCAGTTCTCATTGTCATAAAATTGATAAAAACTATCACCAGCTGGAATACAGGTGTCAATCACTAACTAATAATGCTCATATGTTGTCAAATATTTTAATAGGAAGGCATTTGTGATAATTCACTAAGACAGGTGCTTCCATCTGTGATTTCATTCTGCTATGCTGGAACTATTTTTCTACTGCATAAATTATACATTGGAAGTCTGATATTTATACTTGTAGTTCCTTACACAGAAACTCCACGATATTGGAACAGAATAATCAAAATTCAAATATTGGCATAAATTGTAAATAAATCTGCCAAGTTTTCATCATGAAATAAA